>NC_054477.1:14837398-15084898 GCF_017639515.1 Carcharodon carcharias | reverse complement strand
AATTTAGAGTTGAGGTTTCTCCCCGCTGTTGCTGATATGCATCAGCTAACGACACAGAACCAAGTGGGAATGTGAGGGGTGAGGAGGATGTAAAGAGGCTTCAAGACGATTTAGACAAGTTGGGTGAATGGGCCAATATATGGCAGATGCACTATTATGTGGATAAGTGTGAAGTTATCCAATTTGGTAAGAAAAACAGAATAGCAGAGTATTATTTAAATGGTGATAGATTGGGGAATTTTGAGATACAAAGGGACCTGGGTGTCATTGTGCACCAATCACAGGTAATTTTAAAGGTCCAACCATGTTGGTCTTTGACAAGAAAGGGAAAAGTTAAGTGTGTAAGGTAAGTGGGCAGGAAATGCGGGGGGTGCAATGGGGGGGTCAATTCAAATAGGGCCTTGGCGGGGGTGGGGGGGCACGGAGGGGTTGGGTGGGCCTCGGTGGGAGGAAGGGGGTTGGAGGGGCAGCAGACCCTGGAGCGTGGTAGGGTGGGCCTTGTTGGGGATTGGGCCTTGGCAGGTTGGGGGGAGAGCGGGGAGGGGGCTCAGTTTGAGCCTTGGCAGGAACATGGGGATGGGAGTAGGAGTCAGGGGTCGGGCACGGCTAGGGTGTGGTGGGGTGGGGGGGAAGAGTCGGGCCTTGGGCATGCAGGGAGTCCCCATGGTGGGGTGTCCCCATGCAGGGCCTCCCCTTGGCAGAGGGGGAAAAGTCCCAGTGGGGCGGGGGAGATAGTCAAGAGGTGGGGGAAGCCCCATGAAGTGGGGGCAGTCCCATAAGGGTTGGTAGTTGGTGGGGCGGGGGGGTGGGGGGGAGTCCCATGGGGGTGGGCAAGGGAGTGGGGGTTAGTCTGGGTTTGTACAATAGTTACCCAGAAGTTATAAGTGGTTTTATTTCTTCTAACCTTTTCTGGATAATTATTGATGTAACATAGTCAGAACCATCTGAAGTTTGTGATTTAAGACACATTATTGGATGGTTCCCAGTGCAGGGCAATTGAGCATAGGAAATTTGCACTTCCCAGACAATTGTCATGCAGACTTCGCCTGGGAACTTCCAGGAGGGGATCCCTGAACCTATCTCTGGCATACCACCCACCCCCCCAACCAAACCCCCCACCCACCCACCCCCCACCATTACAGTGCCCTGGAACTCATAAGTTATGGCCTATTATGGTCTGATTTGGTTAAGTACAATCAGTACTCCACCCATTGCAAACAGCCAAAGGGAGATGATACAATACAAGACTTTGATACAATCCACCAGTCATGGGGAGCTCTTTCAGGGGCATGTTCTGATTTTCATGGGAATGCATGGGCTGCATGCTCTGTCTGGGGCAGACCAGCAGAAAGAAGGTGGTCACACAGCAGGGAGCTTGTCAAAGCCGCTGCAAAAAATGGTGAAATGTGCAGAGAGGGGCCTGAACATTGGGAGTCAAGTGTCGCCAGGTCAATGCAGGAAGCCTGTAGAGTGGGCAGTAAGCCCTTGTGCAGTGCAGGAAGTCGTCACCCTACTGGCATCATGGGGACATGAGGAGGGGTGAAAGGCCACCAAACACAGTTGGCGGACCAACTGATCAGAAGGAAGGCTGCAGCTGGCATAGGGGGAACGACTCAGATATTGGGTCCAGGGGAGATGACGGGCAACAGCTGCCAGAGGAAGGCCTGAGCCCCAAGCATCAGGAGGGCAGGCAAGAGGGGCAAGGGGCAGGAAGAAGACAGAGGGCACACTTTCAACATAGGACCTACCAGCAAAGATGGAACTTTCTTGAAATGACTAAGAGCCAGTGCTACAAGAGACTGTGACTCTCCTGGGAAATGGTCAGAGACCTGTACCCTTGTCACTGAAAATCTGACAGTGCTGTTCGCCATGCCCTGCCAGCCACTGTGACCTTGAACTTCTTTGCTTCTGGCTCCTTACAACCATCAGCTGCAGAGTTTGATGGTGCCATGCAAAACAGCTGCACAGCACAGCAGCCTGCAGGTCACCGAGGCCCTGTTGGCCAGAGCTGGACAGTGCATTCAATTTCAGACAGGCACTGCTTCACAGGCACAGAGGGCAGTGGATATCGGCTCCATCGCTGGATTCTCCCAGATGGAGACCACCATTGATTACACCCATCAAGGAACCCAGTGACCAGCCAGTGAGGTCAATCAACAGAAGGGCTTCCACTTGCTCAACCTTCAGTTGATCTGCGACCTAAACAAGAGCTTCAATCATGTCTGCACTCACTTCCCTGGCAGCTGCTATGACTCCTTCATTTTCTGCTAGTCCAGGCTGCTGCAGCTCCACACACCCAAACTCTGCGAATAGATTCTAGGGAGCAGGATAGACCCCTTGAAGAGCTGACTACTCACTCTTCTATGAGATCTTGAGACAGAGGCCCAGAGGTGGTACAGTCAAAGCCTTCTGCTCACCAGGACAACCGTTGAACAGGCCACTGGGCTTCTGGAGATGCAGCTCTGGTGTCTGGACAAGTCAGGTGCTGCTCTGCAGTACACTCCTGCAAGTGTCTCGCTCACTGTGGTGGCCCACTGCATTCTCCCCCATTGTGGCTGTCCCAAGAGGTGTGGACCTTGAAGAGTGTGAGGCCCTGGATGGACATAGCTCAATAGAGGAAGAGGAGGAGAGAGACTTGGAAGAGGAAGATGAGGCAAAAGGTGGACAGGAGGAGATGGTGATGTAGTGGTAATGTCAATGGACTAGTAATCCAGAGGGCAACCTGGGACCTGGGTTCAAATCAAGAATAAAATTGGTTTAAATTTAAAACCATAGAACCATAGAACACTACAGCACAGAAAAACAGGCCAGTCGGCCCTTCTAGTCTGTGCCGAAATATTATTCCGCTAGTCCCATTGACTTGCACCTAGTCCATAACCCTCCAGACCTTTCCCATCCATGTATCTATCCAAGTTATTCTTAAAACTTAGGAGTGAGCCCGCATTTACCATGTCAGATGATAGCTTGTTCCACACTCTCACCAGTCTCTGAGTGAAGAAGTTTCTCCTAATGTTCCCCCTAAACCTTTCCCCTTTCACCCTAAAGCAATGTCCTCTTGTGTTTCTCTCCTAATCTAAGTGGAAAGAGCCTACTCGCATTTACTCCGTCTATACCCCTCATAATTTTGTAAACTTCTATCAAATCTCCCCCCATTCTTCTCCGCTCCAAGGAATGAAGTCCTAACCTGTTTAATCTTCCCCTGTAACTCAACTCCTGAATACCCGGCAACATCCTAGTAATAACAAAATTTAATAATAAAAAATCTGGAATTGAAAGCTAGTGTCAGTAATTGGGACCATGGCAACTATCACCAACACTAATGCCCTTTAGGGAAGGAAATTTGCCGTCCTTAGCCAGCCTAGCCTACATGTGACTCCAGACCCACAGCAATGTGGTTGACTCTTCGTTGCCCTCTGAAATGGCCCAGGAAGTCATTCAGTTCAAGAGCAATTACGAACGGGTCACAAATGCTGACCTTGGCAGTGATGCCCACGTCCAATTTAAGAATAAAAAAAAGGCAGGACACTGCTGAGCCCTGGCTGCACAAGGAGCTGGCCGGTTCAGTGTGGGGCTCATGTCAGGATGCCATTAACTCAAGGATCATCTCATCCAGTTTGAGTGAGCATGTGTGACCCAGGAGGAACGACGTGGTCAAGAACTCGCTCGGAGCTGCCTGTGCTAACACTTCCATTGCAGCTTTGAACATGTAAAGCCTTACCACCAATGATGGGCGCACATCTGCCCAGAGGCTTCAACACCACTGTAGACAGAGCCATTCTCTCCTTTGCCGCTTCCCTCTTCTTTTCTTGTCCTGCAGTTGATAAAAGGAGGCTCACATATTTGGCTTCATGTGTCATTATTTACATGGTGCTCATGGGACAAGGGTGCAAATTTACAAGCAGAAGAAGCCCCAGTGACTCTCTCAGTGACTCACTCTGCCCAATGTGTTAGCCTCCGTGCTCTGCCATTTCCACGTAGTACTTCCCCTCTGGCCTCGGAGGAGGCAGAGGCCCATTGCTTGCTTGTCTCTGCCTATGACTGTGGTGCACCTGGTGCTTGTCCCCATCATGGAGGTGCCTGTGGGGGCATCTCCAGAGGCTGCTGCATCTGAATGAGTATAGAGATAGCCTCTGTCACTGGGCCCCGCTTCACTGGTACTCCCTCAGGGGCCAAGAGAGGCCAAAAATGATGATGGCACCCCATGAGGGGGTGGTCCCCTCAACCTCCTCGATGGCACCCCCCAGCTCTTGGCTGGTGCTCCGGATGGCTCGAGGGGAGCACCAGTTGGGTCACAGCTGGCATCACTCCAGACATCGTTGCCAAATGAGGACCACTGACCAGTTCTTGTTAGGCATCAGTGGGCACTTCTTACATGCACTCCAAGTACTGCTGAATATGGTTCTCCATTAGGGTTGGCCACTCTCTCAATGGAGGAGCTCATACACATGAGCCATTGTAGCGCTTGTGAGTTGGAAGGACTCTGCCATCCTCTGCCCATGATCCCACACTGCCTCAAGGAACTCCGACATGCAGGAGAACATCAGCTGCTTCTAATCTATGTAGAGCCTAAATTCCTGAGACTCCTCGGATTCTGCATCTGTTTCCAATTGAGCAGGGATGTGCCTGTTCTGACCTCACCGATGGGATAATTGCTCATGGCTGCCCCTACCTCTGGCACCTCCTCTTGTGCCCTGGTGCCTTGCTCCACACCGGTGCCACCTTACGTAAAGGCACACGCGGGCCCAATGCCATCTGCACTGATGGAATGTGTGCTTGTAAGGTGTGACAGTGCTTCTTCTGAGCTCTGCTGTTGGCCCAGGGATGATGAGTGAGTTGGTCTCCATACCTTGAGACCTGTCCCGGTGGGAGAAACAAGACATTATGAGAACTAGCCTCGGAGAGCAGAAGCCATTGCAGTGCTTTGAGGCTTCCTAATGTGATCAGAATGCTGTTGGATGGGGTGCAGTGCAATGTAAATAAACGCATTCCACTCTCTAATCACCATAACGACCATATGATCCTTGCCCACCTTCCTCATGGTTGCTGACCCTGGTGATGTCCATGGCTGTGATCTCATAAAGACAGGGAACCGTTCCTCCTGCCTGGTTCCTCTCTCAGGCATAATGGGCCCACTTCTCTTGCAGGGGCAAAGGAGAGGAAGATAAAGCACTGCTGTCCTCTGCATCCAATGACAAATGCTCCCAAGCAGCACATTCTCAGCAGCACCATGGCTCTGAACATTGCTGAGGGCACACGTCTCTCATGTTCCAAAGCAGCAAACGCCACAACACTCCTCAGCTGGTGTGCCTGATGGAGGCTAATTAGCCAAAGACTTGTCCTTAGGTTTGGAGGTAACACTCGCCTTGCCAGACCAGGTCAGTGAACCTCTTCCGACAGTGGATCCAAATTCTGCGGACCTCCTGCTGACCATGTCAGCCGTGTCCACCAAGGCCTGCTTGATCTGTGGGGGTGGGGTCTGGGGGTGGTCTGCTCCTGGGAAGAAGACCTGCGTCCTCTATCTTTATGGCCTCCAGGACTGCCTCCAGATCTACATTAGAGAGCAGAGGTGCTGCCCCGCTCTGGGTTCAATGTCTCAGGGTCTCCTTAGACATTATAGGTTCCTTTGACTCTATGGTCTTGCAAAAGGATGGTAGAGCAGTAAAATGGCAGCCACAGTAATGGCTGCCATGATCCTTCCTGCCTATTTGGCCATTAATTGGCCACCAACCCCCATCTCTGTGCTAATTAAGTGGGCAACCCCGTAAAACTCAGGGAAAATGACTGCCCTCCTGGGCGCGGGGGTGGGGGAGGGGTAGGGGTGGTAAGCTCGGGACCCATAAACAACGTTTCACTTATGTTGTAGGGTAGATGAATTGTGCTATTAATAATAGAGTTGATCTGCAAATGCTTCTTGGGCGGAAATATTAAGTTTATTTACAATATACTCAGCAGCAATTACACGTGTGCTTTCAACTCTGACTCTATCTCTACACTAACTGCTGAGGTAGCCCACACTATTGGTTACTGCAGATCATGTGATCTTCCTGAACAGGTATCATTCTTAAAGGTACATAACACACTAATTAAAACCATAATTACTACAACTGACCTGAAAAGCTAACTCTGGACAGGATTTAACAGCTATGCCATGGGATTGATGGATTTCGGGTTTCAAGACCTAGCTGCTCACTACAGGGATGGACAGCCTAGATGTAGCAACGATGTGCAAGAAGGCAATAATTGTACATTGTCTCGGAGCATAAAGCCAGTGAATATTCAAGCAGCTCACAGGCGACACGTTTACGTTTGTTACAATGGAACTCGAGTGCTACAGCAGCATGCATTGCACCTTGCTCATGAAGGACATCCAGGTGTTGTTAGGATGAAACAATGATCCCGTGAAGCCGTCTGGAGTCCAGCAGCAGATTGCTGTGTAGAAGAGTTCGTTAGAAACTGCATAGCATGTACGCTCAGTGAGAAATCAATTAAACCATATCCCACACCTCTACAGCCGACCTCATGGTCAACAAAACCATGGCAACAGCTCAAAGTAGATATTTTTGGAGAAGTCCAAACAGCCCCTGGGGATCGATGTTTTTTACTTGTTGTTCATGATTTGCACAGCAAATGGCCGGAAATCATCCAAATTCCGTAAGTACCATTTCGGTCAATGACATTCTCGACAAGTTGTTTACCAAATAGAGTTGGCTGGAAACCATCACAACAGACAATGGAGTGCAGTTTGTTTCCTGTCAGTTCACAGAGTTCCCTAACAAGCCACAGAATTCACCCCCACCTGACATTGCCATACAACTGCCATTTGAATGGTGCGCCAAACAATTCAACAGGAGGACAGAACGCTTAAACAATCCATCCATGTCCTACTGCACGCATATCAATCCACCCCACACTGAGCGGAAAGGCACTGGCCAAACGTATGATTGGCCACAACCTTTGCATGCTGCTGACCATCCCTAAGCCATCACCACCATTCAACGAGAATGTCAGAATGAAAGCAGGAGAAATCACAAAGTGATAAGGTAAAGCAAAAGCATGTTTCGACAAGTGAGCACAAGGATAAACCATGATTTATAGTTGGCGAGGGGTTCATATCAAAAGGCCAAATCAGAACCACAACCTTGAATCATCTCTATCAGAGCCAAAACAGATCAAGGGTTGTTCAATACCAGCGCTTATCTGTTGAATAACAACATTAAGTAGAACACAAGATAGTAACCAGACCGTGATATTTCGAGGACAATAATTTTAAGGGTACATTTCCTTTTCCGATAAGCGACTGTGAGGTTGATCAGTCAACTGGGCTGATCAGTCAGAACCACAACCTCCAATTCAAAGATTTCAGTGCTGTGTTCAGAGACCTTTGTATCTGAAATGTTATTTTTGTACTTCGAGAAATCTGACAAGCTGAATTCTAAGAAATGACTCAATGTGCATAGGTTTGTTGTTTAGAATGGTTTAATTTTATTTTGTAGTTCATGGGATGTGGGTGTCGCTGGCTAGGCCAGCATTTATTGCCCATCCCTAATTACCCTTGTTCAGAAAAAGGTGTGTACAATTGTTCAATTATTTATTGTTTGATTATGTGAGTTTATTTACAATTGATGCTCAGTGCTTGATTAGTTAAGACTGGGTATTGATTGACAGGAAAGTAAACAAAGCTGGAAAAAGTTGCTAGAAGCATGAGGGAGCAGACATTTTAAAGCACTGGGAATAAATTCCTGTTACACACGTAGAAGCTGGTGTGTCATCTCTGTAAAGTTCCATGATATAAAATATACAACACTTCTGCTAATTTCGCAGGCAACAGGGTGAGGTGGAGTTTTCCCCTCAGGTGGTCTTTACACTACATTACAATACTTACAAGCAGTAATAAATGATCTAAAAATATGCTTCGGCCTTCGACATTTTGTCCACCTTAGGAAGGATGTCAAGGTCTTGCAGAAGGACTTCAGCAATGTGGAGAGACTGTTCTCCTTATAACCAAAGAAGGTTAAGGGGAAATTGAAAAGAGGTATTCAGAGTAACAAAAGGGTTTTCATAGAATAATTAAGGAGAAGCTGTTTCCACTGACAGACAGTCGATAACCAGATGTCACATATTTAATATAATTGGCAAAAGAACTAGAGGGGTGCTGAAGAGATTGTTTTTATGCAATGAATTGTTATGATCTGGAATACACTGCTTGAAAGGGTGCTGGAAGTGGATCCAATTGTAAAAGGGAATTGAATAAATAATTGAAAAGGACAAAAATTACAGGGCTACAGAGAAAGAGCAGAGGTTGGAGAGGAAGGGAGAATGAGACTAATTGAATAGCCCTTGAGATGGCACAAGTGCAATGGGCCAAATGACCTCCTTTGGTGCTGCAAAATTCTATGAATCATAGGAACATGGTGCAATAAAAGCTCAGGTACAACTCCTTTGTATTCAATTTATATAATTAACATTATTCATTCATCAACACTGTTGATAACACTCAATTTCATGTCCATTAAAAAGTACAACTTAATTTAAAACAGCGCAACACTAGCCCTGTAAGGATGCAGATGAGTCAAGGATGTGAAATGCACTTCACAACTTGCCTTGCTATTAGTGACAAGCTGTAGGTGTTTGTGTTTATTGCGCTGCATAGTAATGAACACTCTTCAGCTTCTCAATCACAGTGTCAAGGGCAAAATGTAATCAATATATTTCTTACTGGTTAATACCAGGAGGAAACTATATTTTCAGCCATCTATATGGAGGAAAGACTGTTACCCACAGGGTCAACAATCAATGGCAAAGGGACTTATATTCATCTCACTAATTAAGAGAATGAACACACAGGCAGATGTCCCCTGTTTTCTTCATTAAAACCACAGGTTGACGAGTCTCCTCCAGCAGTTTAAATCTGCTTCAGTGGATCTCAGCTCTGTGGATGTTTCAAGTCCTCATCCAGCCATGTTAGAAATGATCAAATATCAACCTATGGAAGTGACATTGGAGCTTCCTCAATGAGCTGATTGTTATATAGCATGTTAAATATGCACGGCAAGGTTATGCAACTCGTGCACAAAATCTCATCTGACAATCCCAACGCAACTCTGGGGGAGTGCTGCTCTGTCAGAGCTACCATCTCTCAGATGAGGTGTTAAACCAAGACCCAGATGGCTCCATTCACACTATTAACAATCGGAAAGGGCAGTCAGAAGCGGATGTCTGGGACTGCTTCACTCAGGCAGTTTTACCATCCATCGCATATAGCAGAAAATCACATTAGCACAAATGTGCCCATTGTAAGTAGTGGGGACGGTATCTCAATCTCCATTGGCATTGCTCAACTAAGAACCAACATCCAGTGGAATGAAGTGAAGTAGGTTTGGAGAGTGGACAAGAATTAAATCAGGCATTCAGCCCCACTAATAGTCATATATTTGTCCTTTATTTTTAATTCATCCTTTGGGTTAATGCAATTATGTAGAGCAAAACAGCAAAACACAGGGCAAATTGAGAAGCAGAGGAGTGGAGTAGCTTGGAGCAAAGGAGCTTCTTTGTTGTACAGTGTGGAAACTCCACTACTGGGATATTATAGTATCGCTCCAAGTGGGAGGCTGAAATTACAGCATGATACACTCCGACAGAAAGGTATCATTATAAATGTAGATGCATAAAGAAAGAAGTTGCATTTATATCACATTGTTCATAAACTCAGCAAATCCCAATGCACCTTGCAGCCAATGAAGTGCTTCTGAACTACAGTCATGGTTGTGATGTAGAAACACGGCAGCCAATTCACACAGAGCAAGACCCCACAACAATAATGAGCTAATGACCAGACATTCTGTTTTAGTGCTACTGGTTGAGTGATGAATACCGGCCAGGGTAATGGCGAGAACTCCCCTGCTCTCCTTCAAAACGACACCATGGAATCTTACACATGCACCTGAGAGAGCAGGCCGGGCTGGATTTTAACGTGTCATTCAGAAAATGGCACCTCCGACGAAAGCAGCACTCCCTCAGTAATGCCCTGCACGGATCTGTCCAGTGGTTGTGCTCAAGTCTCCGGAGTTGGCCTGGAACTCCCAGCCATACTGACTCAAAGCGGGTGGGGTGGGGGGAGGGAAGAGCTTCCACTGAGACATGGTTGATACCTGAAGTTTGGTAAATAGGAAAAGTGATAAAAAATTTGAGCCATGAAGCTTCTGTCATCAGGAAATGCAGATTTATAAGATTTTCTTAAATATATTGGAGACATTTTTTAAATGGCTGTGATACATTCCTGCCTCCTTGTATAAAAGTAAACAATAAGTACCTTGACAACTTTGTGCTGATCTAATTATAATCAGTCAGCTGATTCGCAATTATCTTCCCTCTCCCTTCAGCAACAGGACGTAGCAACAACCTTCAACTAAATCCCTCCAGAAGACTCCAGGTGAAACATTTTGATTTGAAGGGACCAGGCTAATAAATAACCATGAGACAGTGTTCCAAGCCTCATCAAATTCAAATCACTGCCTGTTAATTTAAAAGGAGCAGCCCATTTGTGTTTGAGTTGTGTGCCCCTTGAGCAAATAATCTTGAGGCAACCGACACATCATTGAGACAGTGTATTGAATTAAACTGTGGCGTGATTTCCATGAGTGAAGTTGGTTGTTAATTCCCTATGTGGCATGACTGGATTAAACAAGTCAAATACCGAGTTACAAATTAGATCATTTTTCTTCCTTTATTCCATCATGGGATGTGAGTGTTGCTGACAAGGCCAGCATTTGTCACCCGCCCCTAATTGCCCTCAAACTGAGTGAATTGCCAGGCCACAGCAAGTGGGTCTGGAGTCACACGTAGGCCCAGCCAGAGTATTAGTGCACCAGATGGGCTTTTACAACAATCAGCAATAGCTTCATGGTCACCATTACCGAGATTAGCTTTATATTCCAGATTTATTAATTGAATTCAAATTCTATCATGGTGGGATTTGAACCCATGCCCCCAGAGCATTAGCTGGACCTCTGGATTACTAGCCCATTGACATTACCACTGCATCGCTGTCTCCCTAGTGATACCAACACTGCGTTTTCACTTTAAAGCCCATGAATCCTGTCCCCAAGTGGATAATGCGCAAGGCATTCAGCACTCAGGATCCCCATTATCATCAAACCAGGGAGCAGCAGATACTGAATGGAAAACCCAAGGCAACTCTGTAGAGAAGGGGCCTTGAGGTATGTCCTGAAAGGGACCCAGAAAGGGGTCAGATCAGCAGAGGGTTGACCAGGAAGGGGGAACAACTGGGAGGGAAAGTGGGGTTGTCCAGGAAAGAGGGTGATTGGGACACAGATAGGAAGCAGGCATCAATCCAGCTGCAGGACAGCAAGTGTGTGGCAATCAGGAGAGTGAAGGGAGGTTGGATGCAAGGCTGGCAGTGGCGAATGAGGGAGAATCATTATCCCAATCCAAGAGACAGCTAGTGGTGGTTGATAGACGGCCTTTATTAGCCTCCCATTTCTCCCCGCTCTACATTCAGATAATCAATGTCGTTTTGCTGATGATCCTTTAAGCTGTGATCTAGGCACATTTCTGAACCATCTCATAGCATGTTTGTAGTTAAATTGAGTGGCTTGGCTTCTCCCTCATACAAGCTTCTCGGTTAAGTTTGAACATCGTTTCTGTGAATGACTCTTCTATCTTGGCAAAATTAAAGGAACCAAAAAGTATCGAGCCAAAAAGTGTTTGATTTTTGTAACACAGACATTCTGTCTATCACAAACTCCCTTTTCAGAGGCAAGTCTATTGGAACAAAAACTTAAATGCTGGAAATGAATAGCAAATGAATGAGAAAGATAGATTTTTTATTTCATCTGAGATCTTTCACTAGAGCATGAGAACATGGTTAGTGGAGAAGGTTTGCACACAATGCAAATTAAAAAAGTAAATGCATTGATTTAAACAAAATGGTCAAAATTGAGTAACGTAAAATTTGTTTTTAACAAAATACAGTATTTTCAAAATGGCGGAGGAACATTCATCTTTAATTATTCTGCAGCTAAAAGAGAATTAATTAATGGGATTTGCAAAGCAGCGACCAATAATCTGAAATAAGACCATAAGACCATAAGACATAGGAGCAGAAGTTAGGCCATTCGGCCCATCGACTCTGCTCCGCCATTCAATCATGGCTGATAAGTTTCTCAACCCCATTCTCCCACCTTCTCCCCGTAACCTTTGATCCCCTTACCAATCAAGAACCTATCTATCTCGGTCTTAAATACACTCAATGACCTGGCCTCCACAGCCTTCACTTAATGACAATACAACACGCTTGTCTATGAAAATGTAAAAAAATAAGGTATTAAATAATCCATTAATAGGGCACGGAGACACAGCGTAAAGCCTGGATAAGGAACCAACTGCAGGATATCCTGGGTTTAATTCCTTCTGGCTGTTAGGTTTAATGCACCCTTTAACACAATCATATAAATTCCTGTCTCCAGACAATAACCCATTCGCTTCCAGCAGTAGAAATGGGAGTTTATGTGAATGGATGCGGTGGAGGGCTACATAAGGGGGATTAAACTCATTAATGTATGAAAACTGTGGATGAAATAGTGGATGGAGTGAAGCAAACAAATATGGTGGCCCTGTTCTTAACCAGTTTGACTGGTTATGACATAGGCTGAAGCATATAATCTAAAATGTGTGATTACTGTAGTGGATGATGAACCATTTTCTCATTATTCTGGCTATTAGGTTTCTCTCTGCATGCATGGAATATATATTCCAACTGATGCTATTTGCATGATTACTCATTACTCTTGTTCTAAACTGTTATGTTTGCTTTTTGTAACATGGGCATTATTCCATGTAAATTATGTGAGTTAACAATTGCACTGAAGAAACAAGCAGATTAATTTACAACAATTCATGGAATCACACAACACATCATGATTGTGCCAACTCTTTGAAAAAGCTATCCAATTCATCTTTGTTCTTTCCCCATAGCCCTGCAAATATTTCCTTTTTTGCGTGTATGTTTGATTCCCTTTTTAAAGTTATGTTTGAACCTGCTTCCACCATCCTCTCAGGCAGAGCGTTTCAGATCGTAACAGTGCACTGCTCAAAACAAAAATTCTACTCACCTCTCCTTGGTTTCTTTTGCCAAATGTCTTAAATCTCTGTGTTCTCTGGTTACTGATCCTTCAGCCAGTAAAAACAATTTCTCTTGATTTACTGTTTCAAGTGCCATCATAATTTTGAACACCTCTATGTAATCTCCCCTTGAAGCCTCTGCTCTAAGGAGGGCAATTCTATTTCTCTAGTCTCGCCATGTAACTGCAATCTTTTCCATGGCACTATTCTAGCAAATTTCCTCTGCCCTCACCTTCCACCCCTCCAATCCTTCCTAAAGTTCCACAAATGCATTGGAATAGCAATTTGGTTTCGAATTGCATGACATGTATTCAAGAAAGCATTGGGAGTGGGGGTTGCAAGTGGGTCATATCCTACCTAGAATTTTTTTTTGATGTGGTGAATATCCGCCTCCAACACTCTCTGAATCCCGATTACCAAAGAAAGTTTGCCCCCTTCCAAGGCTTTAAACATGGTTGGCCTATCTCTTTGTGAGAACAAATAGACCATTTGCTCCCAAGATGGACCTGAATTGGAGATTAAACCACGGCCTTACAGGGCAGTGGTAAGCGTTGCAGCACTGGTTAACGAGACTTAAAACTGGATTAGTTCAGGATGTGAGCTGTGCAGGGCAATTCGGGGGCAGTTATCAATCCCGCTAATACATCCATCTATATATTAACATCTATATATTAGTCAAAGGGGAGGAAGTTATGCTTCAATTGCTTAGAACCTTGACCAGACTTCCATGGAGGACTTGGCTGTGTTCTTGGCATCCCATCTCAGGAAGGATATGTGGCCTTGGAGATGGTGCAGCACAGAACCACCAGAATTATAGAGGGGCTTAGAGCTAGGATAGATTGCACAAACTTGGTTTGCATTCTGTTGAGTTTAGAAGATTGAGGGGTGATCTGTTCCAGCTGCTTAAATTGTTAAAAGGTTTAGAGAGGGTATATATAGAAAGCCCCTGTTAAGGCAATCGGGGCAAAGGGACATAATCTTAAAACTAGAGCTAGGTCATTTAAGAGCATTATCGGGACATACTCTTTCACACAAAAAGTAATCAATGTCTGAACTCCCTCCCCCAAAAAGGCGGTTGGGGCTGGGACTAGTGGAGCTTTCAAAACTGGGAGAGTTAGAGTTTTATTCGACAAGGGTAGAAGTCACTTTTGTCAAACCAAGTTCCCCTCAGATGTTTTTTTCCGAGTTTTCAGGCAGTTCCTCTATTTCTTCCCTGTCCATTCACAGGATTTTCCTCTTCAGCCTGTCAGTTAGTTAACATTCTCTTCATTTTGTGCCTCGTAGGAACAGGCAATGCCCATTCAGCCCCTCGAGCCAGCTCCGCCATTCAGTTGGATCAACTCCATATATCCACTTGAGCCCCTCTCCCTTTGATTTCCTTACCCAACAGCAATGTATTAATCTCAGTCTTCAAAGCGCCAAACTGTGACACATTTCGGGTGGGGCTGCTGCAAAAATTGAAGTATTTATCTGTTACTTTGAAGTGATGTAACTAAACTGGGATCTGTCCATTAATACATGATAACATCATTTTTAAGCCTGGCAGGAACAACTTTTCTGGACGCCTACTTTGGGTGCAAGCCTAGGGATTTGGTAGCTATCTGCTAATTGGTGTTGTAACTATATATAGTATATTTGTCAGTCTCTGACTGTAACTATGATGGCAGAGGAAAGAGATTAACACCACATCATGTGGCATGACACATGATGCGTACTCATATTGGCACAATCTCTGTGTTCCGTTCCATTAAGAAAGGGATGGAGCGGACTCCGGCTTCAAGATTCACGCAACAAGTTTGCACCTTGAAGCATCGAGGAAAGCGATTGGCTTCTCCACTCACGCACTCGGTGGTGTTAACCACAGTTCGGCTCAAGCAAGAGAATATTCAGAGTCACACAAGTCAAAACTGCTTGTTTCCCACACTCACCAGCAAATCTTACTGCCAATTTATGGTCGTCAGTGCTTTCTCCAAGCACAGACAGGTCCAATTAAGTACATCGATATTGTAGCATTTTTGTTTAAAGGGGAACCTGTTCTGGTGAGGTGTATTTATTTCAGGTTTCAGACTTTGCAGAATTGCTTTCCCCATTCTTTTGCACCCCTCCCCCTCCACTCTATGAACTGTTCATCTGTATACTAGAGACCAGCCAGTGATAGCCACCCAGTATTGAAATGTCATGTTGCCAGTATGAGACTCAAATGCTCTGATTAGCTCATTAAAATCTCCAGAAATAGGAACGAGAAGGCAGGGGTTCAATGGCTATTATTCGTAATTTACAGCCAGAATAAATGGATGCAATTTGCCCACAGGCAGATCCCAGGCTACCACCTTCCCCTTTTTCTCCCTGGCTTTCTCTCCTTTTCTGTTTTTCAGTCCTGTGTTACTTGCTGGGGCGCAGCACCCTGAGAATCAGCAATTCTCCAGCATACCTCCAAGCGCCAGTTATTTGTGGACAGATAAGGAAAAGCCAAGAAAGATTTTGCATTTAAAGGGCACCTTTCACAAACTCGGGTTGTCCCAAAGTGCTCAACGGCCAAAGGAGTGCTCCTGACGTGTAATCACTGTTGCAATGTCATAAGCGTGGCAGCTAGCTTCTACACCGTAAGCTTTCACAGACAGCAATGGTGGGCCGTAGCTTCTGATGGAGTGGCAAGTGAGTTGGGTTGCCACTCCGCTCAAAAGTTCTCACCTTGAGACCCAGACGGCCCTTCGTCGCCTGACTCAGGCCGGCCGAGATCGGGGACAGTGCAGCGCAACCCTGGGGCCTAGCTTGGAGAGCCACAGGGTCAAAGGTAAGTGAGCCATGCCCCCTTTTTTTTTACAGCACTAGTTGCCATGAACCAGGTCCAGCGAAGTTTAAAGGCCTTTGGCAACATGAGTGTATGAGATAAGTGGGTAGGATCTGTGGGGGTGGGGAGGTGGGATGGGGTCGGGCTTTTGGGGCTGGGGAGGCTGGGTCGGACCTTGGGGCATGGTGGGGGTTGGGGGTGGAACCTCAGGAGGTGGAGGGGTTCAGGCCTTGCGGGAGGTCTTGGGAGGTGGAGGGGAGTTGGGACAGGCGTTGGGGTGGTCAGGTCGGGTCGGGCCTTGGGCGGTGTGGGGTAGGATTGCGTTGGGCCTTGGAGGGCGGCTTGGGTCAGGTTGGGCCATGGGGGTGGAGGTCCAGTCAGGATTGAATCAGGCCATTGGCAGGGTGAGGGGGGTGCCAGATTGTGCCTCGGTGAGCATGGGTTTGGTGATGGGGTTGGGTCGGGCCTTAGTTGGGTGTTGGGGGGAGGGATGAGGGGGGTGGTTGGTGGCTGGGGTCTGTCCATGTGGGGCCTTGGAGGGGAGTGATTGGGATGGGCTGGGCCGGGGCCTTGTGGTGGGTAGCCAGAGGTTTGAGGATGTCATGTGATGGGGTGGTGGGGAAGTTTTGGTGGAGGGGAAGCCCCATGGAGGGGGAGTGGAGGTATCCTGTTGGAGTTGGAGTAGCCAGGGGGTAGGGGGAGGTCCCTTGGGGGTTTGTGGTTATGAGGGGATTCCTTTGGGGGCGGGGGGGGAGGGGGGGTTGATGTGCATCTGTACAATAGTTACCCAGGTAACTGTTTCTGGTACAACATGCACAGAACCATTCAAAGTTTGCAATTTAAATCACAATTTTTGATGGTTCCCAGTGCAGGGCAATTGCCCAGGGGAAGTTTGCACTTTCCAGGCAATTGCTGGGCAAACCTTAGCTGGGAACTTTTGGGGTGAGGGATTCCTCAGCACATCTTTGGTGTACCCCGCAGGTACGACACCCTGAAACTCAGAAGGTATGGCCCAACGGCAGAATAATAGGTCTTACTGAGTACAATTCCAATTATCCTGCTCCTGTTCTTCAAGAAGGGCCATGAAAATTTTTACAGCCTCCCAAGAGGGCAGACAAGGCCTTTTTCAAGATCTCAGCTCACGTTACAGCACTCGCTCAGTAATACTCGGGAGCATCAACGTAGAATTTGTACTCAAGTTCCTGAAGTGGGTCTTGAGCCAATGACTTACTGACTCAGAGCACACTGAGCCAAGAGAGCTTGAGTGCTAAATGCTGTGAGGGATATTTCATCCAAGTTCAGTATCAATGTGACATCCAAATGACAACTAGATGACAATTATGATTAGAAACCTTGAATGATGTATCCCTCCCTTTAGTTCCAATCCGAGCATCTCAATGGCTGTCCAGCTAAGATCAGTTAACTGCACAAAGAGTCTCCTGGTCTATGCAACTGATCACCACATCACTAAATCATGCTTTCAGTTGATTTTAAAGAAAATGGAGCCGTGTGACCAGTCCACCTATGGCAATCTTCCAGCCAGCCAGCAAGTTGAAAGCATACAATGTATTTTTTATTTGTTTAAGGGATGTGGGTGTTGCTGGTTAGACCAGCATTTAATGCCTCGTTCAAAGGGCAATTTTCAGGAGTCAACCACGTTACTGGAGTCACATGTGGGTCAGGCCAGGTAAGGGTGGCAGATTTCCAACCCTAAAGGACATTAGTGAAACAGGTGAGTTTTAACAACAATCGGCAATGGCTTCACAGTTAGGTAAACAGTTCTGGTCTCCAATTTATAGAACGGATATAGAGCCATTGGAAAAGGTGCAAAAAAGATTTACTAGAACAACCCCACATTGTCACTAATAAATCCAACAGGGAGAAACTTTTAATTCCAGGCTTTTATTGAATTCAGATTTCACCATCTACCATGCTGGGATGTGATCCCAGGTCCCCAGAGCATTATGCCGAGTCTCTGGAACGCTAATCCAGTGTTAATACCACAATACCGCCATCTTAAATGGAAGAGCCTTTCTTTTGAAAATTTTCCCCCTCGTTCTAGATTCCCTCCATGATGGGAAAAATCCTCTCGGCACCTACCCTATCAAGCCCCCTCAGAATCTCAACCTTCTAAACTCCAATGAGTATAGGCCCCAAGAATCAGTCCAGTGAACCTTCTCTGAAATGCCTCCAATGCAAGTATACCCCTGCTTAAATGATGAGATCAAACTGTACACAGTACTCTAGGTGCGGTCTCACCAATGCCCTGTACAGTTGTAACAAGACTTCCCTACTTGTATACTTCATCCCTTTGCAATAAAGGCCAACATCCCATTTGGCTTCCACTTGTTGTACCTGTATGCCAACTTTTTGTGTACGAGGACACCCAGAGCCAAGACTGAATTTTCAACTCCTATTTGATGTGTTATTTTTTATCGGAAACAAAATAAATTGTTCAAAACAAGCTGTTTAATCTCAAAATAAATCGGTGGCTACACATTTTCCCATCTTGCTTTGCAGTTCATCTTAAATAACCCAACAACTCATCCTGGCCATGAGGGAGATGTCAATAGTCCAGCACAGTGCCTAAGTAATCCTTCTTCACAGGGACTTTGAAGAATGAGTGCTAGAAGGAGCAAGAGGGGGAGGCGATGGTGTAATGGTACTGTCACTGGACTAATAATCCAGAAACCCAGGGTAATGCTCTGGGGACCTGGGTTCAAATCCACCACAGCAGGTGGCAGAATTTGAATTCATTAAAAAATCTGAAATTAAAAGCCTAATGATAACCATGAAACCATTGTTGTACAAGCCCATCTGCTTCACTAATGCCCTTAAGGGAAGGAAAACTGCTGTCCTACATGTGACTCTTAAATGCCCTCTGATCAGGGGCAGTTAGGGATGGGCAATAAATACTGGCCTAGCCAGTGATGAATTTCTTTATAAAAACAAGGGTTCTGCCAAGTCATCTACTCTACTCAGGGACAAGTGTCAGCATCAAGTAAATAGAACTCAGAAGTTCAGTTGATTGTTCCATTGCTCAGACTAGAGAAACTCAAGTGGTTGGTCTTCACGTGTGGAAAGAGGAAGGCTGTGTCAGTAAGCTGTGTGAGGCATCACAATTGACGCTATTCTTCTCCTTACCTGACTTCCACTTGTGTATTTACCAGCAGAACTTGAGGATGGGTAAAGGGGAACCTGTAGGTGTGGTGCACTTGGATTGCCAGAAGGCATTTGACAAGGTACCACAGCAAAGGTTATGACACAAGATAAGAACTCATGGTGTAGGGTAACATGTTAGCATGGATAGAGGATTGGTTAGCTAGCAGGAAACAAAGAGTATTCATAAATAGGTCATTGTCGGGTTGGCAAGATGTAATGAGTGGAATACCACAGGAATCAGCGTTAGGGCCTCAATTATTTACAGTCTATATCAATGACTTGGATGAAAGGACTGAATGTATTGTCGCTAAATTTGCTAATGATACAAATATTGGTAGGACAGCAATGTGTGAGGGAGTCTGCAAAGGGATATGGTTAGGTTAAACAAGTAGGCAAAAATTTGGTAAATGGAGTATAGTGTAGGAAAATGCAACCCTGTCCATTTTGGCAGGAAGAATAGAAAAGCAGAATGTTATTTAAAGGAAGTAAAATTGCAGAGATCTGTGGTACTGAGGGATCTGGGTGTCCTAGTGCATGAATCACGTGGAGTGCAGTGGTTCAAGAAGGCAGCACATCACCACCTTCTCAAGGGCAATTAGGGATGGGCAATAAATGCTGGGCTAGCCAGTGATGCCACACCCCATGAATGTACAAAAAAAAGTTAGTATGCAGGTACAGCAAGTCACTAGGGAGGAAAATGGAATATTGTTCTTTAGTACAAATGGAACATAAAAGTAGGATTTTTGCCGCAGATATGAAGGGCATTGGTGAAGCCACATCTGGAATACTGTGTATAGTTTTGGTCTCCTTATTTAAGAAAGGACACAACTGCATTAGAAGTAGTTCAGAGAAGGCTCACGACTGATTCCTGGGGTGAGGGGATTATCTTATAAGGAAAGGTCGGAAAGGTTGATCCATTGGGGTTTAGAAGAATGAGAGGTGATTTTATTGGAACCATTATGATCCTGAGGGGTCTGGACATGGTGGATGCTGAAACAATGTTTCCTCTTGTGGGAGGGCCTAGAACAAGAGGACACAGTTCAAAAATAAGGGCTCTCCCACTTAAGACTGAGATGAGGAGAATTTATTTCTCCCATAGGGTCATGAGCCTGTGGCATTCTCTTCCCCAGGGAGCAGTGGAGACTAGGCCATTGAATGTATTTAAGGCAGAGGCAGATAGGTTCATATTAACAAGGGGGTCAAAGGTATTGGGGGTTGGCGGGAAAGTGGAGTTGAGGTCACAATCAGATCAGCCATGGTCTTGTCAAATGGTAGAGCAGGATCAAGGAGATGAATGGCTCATTCCTGCTCCTAATTCATATGTTCGTATGTTTGTGTGAAGGAAGATGGCAGGAACAGGGGAGGCGATGGTGTAGTGCTATTGTTGTTGGACTAATGATTCAGAAACCTAGGGTAATGCTCTTGGGACCTGTGTTTGAATCCCACCACGGCAGATGCTGGAATTTGAAATTAGTAAAAAATCTGGTGTTAAAAGTCTAATGATGACTATGAAACCATTGTTGAGGTAAAAACCCATCTGGTTCACTAATGTCCTTAGGGAAGAAAGGCTGTCCTTGCCTGGCCAACATGTGACTCCAGGCCCCACAGCAATGTGGTTGACTCTTAACTGCCCTCTGAGCAAGGGCAATAAATGTTGGCCTAGCCAGTGACACCCACAGCCCATGAATGAATAAAAAGAAAGTGAGTCTTAGCCTTTCCCTCCTTGCAAGCTCAGGAATTGAGAAGGCGATCATGCATTCCCAATTTCCAGCTTGTTAGAAATGAACTGACTGGGGGTCTTGTATGTTGCTTAGTTTCACACCCTGCTCTCATCGACTTAATGGAGGATTGCGCTCTGCTTTATTCAATGTAACGTGTTAGTTTTGCTGAAAAGAGAGACAGGTTGCTGAAGCTTTTCAAAGTTTCATAAGTTCGAAGTTCCCCATTGCTTTCAGCAGCATGTATCTCTTTACAGCAGTATTCACATTCTGCAACGCCAAGCAACTGTATGTTAGTTTTGCGAAGATTTGGTTAAGCTTTTCAGATTTCAGTAACCCACCAACAGACTGATTGCGCACCGTGCCACTGTTTATTTAACAGAAAAACTCATCAATCACAGAACCAGATAAAATTAATTATCGAAGGGACACTGATGCTGATAGATGGGTCTACTGCAGTTTACATACATATTGAATGCCCGAACGTTAAATTAAGTTGGCAATGATAGAAGTGGGATGTTTTCCTTTTGCAGTCAATAGAAGGCTTGAGTGAAAGAAAACTGAGATTTGCGGGCCAAATCAGTTAAAACTTTTAATAAGCTTCGTGTGAATCAATGGAACCAAGAGAGTTAATTGTTAAGAATAATGACTGTGCATTTAATGGTATTGCTTGAGTTTGCATTTATTTTAACTGAATTGAGCATTTTCATCTAGGATCAAAGGTGAAAAGAGCTGCAAATTCTGGAACTCAGAGGTGAAAACAAAAAAAATTAGAAATACATACATCAGGTCCATAGACAGCTTTGTAGTTCAACAACAACAACAACTTATATTTATACAGCACCTTTATCATAATAAAATGTCCCAAAGAGCTTCACAGATTTTGTTTCATAATGCTGTGGTATACTTGGGACCAAATACCCTCCCCTTTTAAAAATATTCATGCTCGGGGACCATTTGCATGTCCCAAGCCAGCATAGAGACAGTCGCCAAGAGGGGGAGTTTTCAGGGATGCATCCAATTAGAACTGTCTCTGGAGCCCAGTCCAGTTAATGTTGGTTGCCAGATCCCAGCATGAGGTCCCATCAGCTACGTAAGTTCAAGGTCTCCCTTTCTTGAGCAACATTTGTCCATGAATTTTGACCTTCGTCCTAAAGATGGCCTCTTGAGATGTTAATTCCATTTTCTTCTTAATTTTGACACATCCATGTCAGGTTAAAACCACCCAGAATGTGACTTTTACATTCAGAGTTTGTCACATTATTCTCCCAGTGGGAGAAACTGAGCAACGCGGCCAAGGGGAAATAATCCTCAGTCAGTACATCTCAAACAAGCTGGAAGTTGGGAATGCGTGATTGGCTTCTGAATCCCTAAGCCAGGAAGAAGGAATGGTTGAGATTTGCTTTCCTGATTTCCCTTTATGAATAGTATAAAAATTATACAAGGGTAAATTTTACAGTCTCTGAGCTTTGTCCATAGCTAACGTCGGGTGGTGCCCTGTCATCAGGATCCGAAACATTGGGGAGAATCTCCCAAGTCTCATGGAGACAGATTTGGAGGCAGGAATGGGGGTGAAATGAGAAAACAACGGGTTGGATTGGCTCTGCAGGAGCACAGGTCCAACAATCTTTATGGAGGCAGGGTTAGACTAGCAGCAGCTACATACCTGGTCGTTAGGAGTGACCAACTAGGGCAATTAAGAGCCCACCTGGGAGCAGCCTGCATGAAGCCACCAGCGTCTTCCTATCATTGGAAGGGCCCTCACCCCTGCTGAGGCTAAAGCCTACATGTGCCTGAAGACAGCCTTCCAATAGCAGGCCAGAGGTCCATCAATGCTCCTGTAAATACCCCCATCACAAAGCAGCGGGAATCAGACCTCAGCCGTAGGTTATTCAATGGAGAGATTCTAGTTCAGCTACAACACTGGCATCTACCCGCCAATGTGGAAAATTTCCCAGATACGTCTTATCCACAAGAAGCAGGACAAATCCAATCTGGCTAAGCACCAGAAAAGTGATGGAAGGTGCTGCTATCAAGCAACACTTACTCAGCAAGAAGCTGCTTACTGACACTCAGTTTGGGTTCCGGCAGGTCCAAACAGCTCCAGGCCTCATTACAGCCTTGGTTCAAATATGGCAAAAAGAGCTAAATTCCAGAAGTGAAGTGGGAGTGACTGCCCTTGACATCAAGTGTGGCATTAAGAGGCCCTGGCAAAATTGAAGTTAATGGGAATCAGGGGCAAAAATTTCCACTCGTTGGAATCATGCCCATCAGAAAGGAAAATGGTTGTGGTTGTTGGAAGCCAGTCATCTCAACCCCTGGACATTGTTGTAGAAACTACTCAGGGTCATGTCCTCAGCCCAACCATCTTCAGCTGTTCATCAATGACCTTCCTTCCATCATAAGGTCAGAAGTGGGGATGTTTGCTGATAGCTGCACATTGTTCAGTACCGTTCATAACTCCTTAGATACTGAAGCAGCTCTTGCCTACTTGCAGCAAGGCCTGGACTGGGCTGATAAATGCAAGTAGAACTTGTGCCACACAAGTGCCAGGCAATGACCGTCCCCAACAAGAGAGAATCTATTTCTTGATTCTCTAAGAGATCAACAATCTGATTATCTCAGCCTTAAATATACTCAATGATGCAGCATCCACAACTATCTGAGGTAGAGTATTCCAAAGATTTGCAACCTTCTGAGTGAAGAAATTTTTCCTGATCTCAGTCCGAAATCACCGACCCTTTAACCTGAGACTGTGCCCCCAGGTGCTAGGTTCCTCAGCCAGGAGAAACAGCCTCCCAATGTCTAAAATAAAATCAAAATACTGCGGATGCTGGAAATCTGAAACCAAAACAAAAAATGCTGGGAAAACTCAGCAGTTCTGACAGCACCTGTGGAGAGAGAGACAGAGTTAACGTTTCGAGTCCATATGATTCTTCTTCAGATCTAAAGGGAGGTAGGAATGTGGTGGAATATATACTGATTAAAGGGGGTGGGACAAGTGAAGCTGGATAGAGGGCCAGTACCACCACTATTAACAACCCTTTGACCTTATGTTTATGACACCTTTTGCAATCTCTCCTTTGCCTCCACCAATCGCTGGCCTTCTATCCAGCTTCACCTGTCCCACGCCCTTAATCAGTATATATTTCACCACATTCCTACGCCCCTTTAGATCTGAAGAAGTGTCATAAGGACTCGAAACATTAACTCTGTCTCTCTCTCCACAGTTGCTGTCACACCTGCTGAGGTTGTCCAGCATTTTTTTGTTTTTCTCTCAATGTCTAACCCTGACAAAGCCCTTCAGAATCTTGTATGTCTCAATGAGATCAACTCTCATTCTTCTAAACCGCAGGGAATATAGACCCAATTTACTCAGCTGCTCATCACAGGACAGACCTTTCATCCCAGGGACTAATCTGGTGAAATTTCACTGTATCAAGGGAAGTATATCCTTTTTTAGAGATGGAGGCCAAAACGGCACACAATATTCCAGGTGTGGGCTCACCAAAGCCCTGCACAATTGTAGCAAGACTTCCTTATTCTTGCAATCTAATCTGCTTGCAGTAATGGTCAACATGCCCTTTGCCTTCCAAATTGCCTTATGTACCTGCAGGCTACCTTACTGTGTTTGTTGTACGAGTGCACCCAAATGTCTGTAAGCATCAACACTTCAAATATTGAAGCGCTCCTCGAGGGTTTCAGCAAAAGGAGTTGGGCAGCCTAACCTGCCTGGCATTCCAACGTGTATGCCCTCTTCAAAACACCACCGCTCAGGGGCTTCCTACTGAAAAGGCCATTGGCTGGCAAAGGGAGCTAGGAACAGGAAAAATAACACCAGCAGAAAGCTTGAATGCCAGAAGAAAAACCACGAAGAAACAAAGAATGAAAAGGACCCAGTAAAGGTAAAAGAAAGCTCACCTGAAACACTGTCGGGGGGAGATTTCCAGCCTCCCCACTCCCCCGCAGCATAGGGCCAGCAATCCATTCTCGGAAGATCCCGCTGGCTTCCGGAGCTGGACAATTCCGTCCTGTGATTTTATTAAATGCCCTTAACCCATCCCCCCATACCTAATAAGGTACCTTGTGTATTTGCAGGCTGAAAAATAGGTCAAGGTCCACTCACAGCTCTTTTCAACCTGGTACTGGGTTTCCACCTGCTTGTGGGCAGCTCGGGCTAGCATGGAAAGTTAGCCAGTTCCAAAAGTAGGCTGATATCAGGCCGCAACCCATTTTCCCCTCCTTTGCATTTTTGGAAGCAACAAGTCATACCAGATATTAAAATCCCGCTCAATGCATGTGACGTCACTTCCAGTGCATAGGTTGATCTCACAGGAAGGAGCAGAGAGCTTCTAGGTGAAAAAAAGACAGAAATAGCTTAGCAAGATGGTCAATCCAGGTCTGGAGCTGGACAGCTGGGCCATGTCAGTGATCACCAGTCACTGAAGATCCACAGATCTGACGGAATGAAGGGAGCTATTGAACAAGGAAGAATGAAAGATGTGTGTTGTGCTGATGTAGAGAGGCAGCCAGGGTATGGAAAATGAAGGGGAAGCAATGGGGCAGTCGGTCAACAACATTATTGACATTGTCACATGTGACAGGCCAGTGGAGAGTGGAGTTCCAAACAGCCTTTGAGAAGGATTTGAGGGCTGATATTTTGTTTTCCACTGGACAGAA
Source organism: Carcharodon carcharias (assembly GCF_017639515.1). Classification (NCBI taxonomy): domain Eukaryota; kingdom Metazoa; phylum Chordata; class Chondrichthyes; order Lamniformes; family Lamnidae; genus Carcharodon; species Carcharodon carcharias. The sequence continues at coordinate 15,059,407 of NC_054477.1, read as the reverse complement.
AGTAATAGCAGAGGGGTTTAAGCTGGGTGGGGATAGAGGGATCAGTAGGAGGAAAGGAGATGCAAATATTGATGAAGAGAACATTAAACTTGAAAGCTTTCACGTTTATCAAAAATGGAAATATCTGATATGATTAAAGTAGCTATGGGCAGATATATATATTTAAAATATGGGCAGGATTTTAACCATGAGAGTAAAATGGCAGTATATAAATGACTGCACATTGTACACTTCATCTGATTTCCAATTCCATTGAAAAAAGATTCGCATTTATATTCCTCCATTCATGACTACCTGACATTTCAAAGTGTTTTGCAGCCAGTGAAGTTTAGTCACTGTTGTGATGTGGGAAACATGAAGGCCAAATTGCGCACAGCAAGCTCCCACAAACAGCACTGTGATAATGACCAGATAATCTGCTTTTGTGATGTTTATTGAGGGATAAATATTGGCTGGGACATCAGGGAGAAGCCTCCCTGCTCTTCTCCAAAAAGGTACCACAGGATCCTTCACATCCACCTGAGAGAGCAGATGGGGCCTGGATTTAACATCTCGCCCAAAAGATAGCACCTTTTACAGTGCAGCACTGGCTCAGTATTACACTACGAGTGACTGCATAGATTTTTGTGCTTAAGCGCCATAATGGGACTTGAACTCACAACCATCTGACTCAGTGGTCCAGTGCTGCCAACTGAACCATAGGTGACACATTAAGTTCAATGCAAAGGGCATGGTGTATAAAAGTTAGCAATTAATTAGAAACCTTTAATGAGATAAGGCAGAGTCAACATATTCAACATATGAGCTTGGATCAAGGATTAGTTAGCTAACAGGAAGCAGAGAGTAGGAATAAATGGGTCTTTTTCGGTCAGCAAGCTGTAACTGGTGAAGGTCCACAGGGTTTGATGCAGGAGCCTCAACTATTTACAATCTGTATTTATGACTTGGATGTAGGGACCAAATGCGTGGTAACTAAATTTGCCAATGAAACCAAGATAAGTAGGAAACTGAGCTGTCAAGGGGAGGTAGGGAGCCTGCAGAGGGATAGGGGCAGGTCCAGTGAGTGGGCAAAGTGGGTAAATGTGGGAAAATGTGAAGTTGTTCACATTGGCAGGAAGAATAGAAAAGCAAAATATTATTTAAATGAAGAGAGATTGCAGAACTCAATGGTAGGGAGGGATCTAGGCGTCCTGCTATATGAATCACAGAAAGTTAGAATGCAAGTACAGCAAGCGATCAGGAAGGCAAATGGGATGTTGGGATTTATTGCAAGGGAAAAGGAGTAAAAAATAAGGAAGTTTTGGTGAGGTCACATCTGGAGTATTAGGAACAGCTTTGGTCTCATTTGAGAAAGGATATAAATGCTTCAGAAGCAGTTCAAAGAAAGTTCACTTGACTAATTCCTGGGATGAAGTGTTAATGTTATGAAGAAAGGTTGAACAGGTTAGGCCTATATCCACTGGAATTTAGAGGAACGAGAGGTGATCTTACTGAAACATATAAGATTCCGGGGGGACTTGATAGGGTTAATACTAGGTGGGTGTTTCCTCTTGTGGGACATTTTAAGAGTAAGAGGTCTCCCTTTTAAGATAGAGATGAAGGGAATTTTTTCTCTCAGAGAAAAGTAGAGGCTGGGTCAATGAATTTATTTAAGGTAGTTAGACAGGTTTTTGATAGACAAGGGAGTCATGGGTTTTTTGGAGGCAGGCAGTAGTTGAGACCACAACCAGGCCAACCATGATCTTATTGAATGACAGAGCAGGCTCAAAGAGCTGAAAGTTTACTCTGGCACCTAGGTCCTATGTTCCTATGTGTAAAGGGTGAAGCCCACCAGGTCTTACCGTCCTCCAGAGAGTGAAGTGCATCTAGAACATTTATTCCTACAGGAGTCAAGATTACCAATATAATTCATATCATGAGCTCTGGTGTAAGGTCACAGGACTGAAACATTCCGTTAGTGTCTCTCCACAGATGGCGCTTGACCTGCTGAGTATTTGCAGCTTTTTCTGGTTTGATTTCAGATTTCCAGCATCCGCAGTATAATCAATCGCATCGAGCCCATTTCATTGAGAAACACCCTGATCCTGTTCGAAAGTAACAAGCTTAAGGACATCGTTTCTGTCCCAGTTAATTTGGATTAATGTAGCAACAGCAAGCTGTAAGCATCTGCTTCTTCTGCAATTTACAGGCCAAAAAGCCTCCAGGCTTATCACACAGCACACAAGAATCTAATTATGGGATCAGCACAGAAGGAGGCTTCTAATCTCAATCAAAGCTTTGTGAATTTGTGAAGTTGAGTCAGTTGTCTACCTCTTGTTTAAGGTTTTCAAGCCAGGAATCTCATTCATCTTTGCCTGTCCGGAGCAATGGAAGTATTATTGTTACAGAAGAACTCCCATCACAGATGATGGTATTGAGCTATGAGGAAAGATTGGATAGGCTGAGATTGTTTTCCTTGAAGCAACAAACGTTGAGAGGGGACCTGATAGAGGTGTATAAGATTATGAGGGGCATAGATAGGGTGGATAGGGAGGCACTTTTTCCATTAGTAGAGGGGTCAATAACCAGGGTGCATAGATTTAAGGTAAGATGTAGAAGGCTAAGAGAGGAGTTAAGGAGAAATGTTTTCATCCAGAGAGTGGTGGGAGTCTGGAACCCACTGCCTGAAAGGGTGGTTGAGTCAGAAACTCTCATAACATTAAAGAAGTATTTAGATATTCACTTGCATTGTCATAGCATCCAGGGCTATGGGCCAAGTGCTGGAAAATGGGATTGGAGTAGTCAGATCTTTGTTGGCCAGCAAGGACACAATGGGCTAAATAGTCTCCTGTGCTGGAGACATCTTTGAGTCTATGAAATCAAATTTAACGTCCAATATTTTATTCAATGATCAAAAAGTGTTCAACTGAGATCAGATGTGGAGTTTCTCAATAAAATGGGGTAGATGTGGAGAGAATTTTTCCACCTGTGATTCTGAAACTAGGGACAATGAATGTTAGATAGTTACTAATAAAGCCAGTAGGAGAATAAAGAGAAATCAGAGAGTGGTTAGAAAGTGGAACCTACTGCCAGAGGAAGTGATTAAGGTTTAGACACTTTCAACAGGAAATTAGACAAGTACATGAAAGGGAAGGGAGTCGAAAGGTGTTCTAAAAGGTGGAGATGAGGTGGATGGAATGTCCAGTATAAATAATGGTACAGACCAGTTGGGCAGAATGACCTGTTTCTGTACTGTTTCTAAGTACGAACAGCACTGATCTAATTGAACTGGTAAGCAATTCCAGCTAAAATTGAATTATCTGTCACTGGGGCATGCTGTGATAGCACCATTGGATACTTTGTGGTCCATTTCTGGAGAATGGCCAACTGAACTTGAACATTTGCTCTATATTGGAGAGACCAAACGCAGACTGGGTGACCGCTTTGCAGAACACCTTCAGTCTGTCCGCAAGCATGACCCAGACCTCCCTGTCGTTTGCCATTTCAACACCCCACCCTGCTCTCATGTCTACATGTCCACCCTTGGCCTGCTGCATTGTTCCAGTGAAGCTCAACACAAACTGGAGGAACAGCACCTCATCTTCAGATTAGGCACTTTACAGCCTTCCGGACTTAACATTGAGTTCGGCAACTTCAGACCATGAACTCTCTCCCCCATCCCCACCCCCTTTCCAATCCCCCTTTTCTCTAATTTTTTTATGTATATATGTATTTTTATTATATATGTTTCTTTTCCCACCTATTTCTATTATTTTTAAATTTATTTCCATCCATTGTTTTATCTCCACCTTTTAGCCTGTTTCGATCCCTTCCCCCCACCCCACCCACACTAGAGCTATCTGTACCCTGCTTGTCCTGCTTTCTACCCTTAATGTCACTATTAGCACATTCCTTAGCTAATATCACCACCGTCAACACCCCTTTGTCCTTTTGTCTATGACATCTTTGGCAATCTCTCCTTTGCCTCCACCAATCGCTGGCCCTCTATCCAGCTCCACCTGTCCCACCCCCCTCAAACAGCTTATATTTCACCTCATTTCTATTTTTCCTTAGTATTGATGAAGAGTCATACGGACTCGAAACGTTAACTGTGTTCCTCTCCGCAGATGCTGTCAGACCTGCTGCGTTTTCCCAGCTAGTTTTGTTTTTGTTTTTGTTTCAGGTTTCCAGCATTTCTAGTATTTTACTTTTATGTTGTTGAAGGAAGAAGAACTGGTTCAAGTGGGTACATTTTGATAGATATCAGAATTAACCTTCATTAAGCATTTATCAGATGGCTATGTTTTATACAGGTTTAATGTAACTTTCTCGCTTTAGACATGGAAAGAGACATTAACAAGATATCCTTTGTTTGTATCTTTAACCATGAGCACCAAGACGCAATAATGGCACAATTAAGTTGCCAACCCATTTGTTTAGAGTAGGAATGGAAGGCATAACACATTCAATCACAAACATTGTGCTTTGATAACATGTATCTCCTGGGGATAGGTCAAATCAATATATTCTTTGAGGAGATTTTTTTATTATCTGATTGGATGGTTCAGTGCTTTCATGCTGAGAGAGAAATTTTTGAGGGATGACAGTGATAGGTAAAAGATTGATGGAGTTTCTCAAGCAGAGAAAGATCAGAGAGTGGGAGAAAAGGAAGAAAAGTCACAGGTGATAGATCATCCGAAATAGGTTGATGCAGAAGAATGTATTGCAGCAGATACTGAACAAGGAAGTCCATTATAACAGTCAAGAAGTTCGACACCATCCAGGACAAAGCAGCCCCCTTGATGACACCCCATCCACCACCTTAAACATGCACTCCCTCCACCATCAATGCACAGTGGCAGCAGTGTGTACCGTCTACAAGGTGCACTGCAGCAACTCGCCAAAGCTCCTTCAACAACACCTTCCAAACCCACGACATATACCAGAAGGACAAGAGCAGCAGATGCATGGGAACACCACCACCTGGAAGTTCCCCTCCGAGCCACATACCATCCTGGCTTGGAACTATATCGCTGTTCCTTCACTGTCGCTTGGTCAGAATCCTGGAGCTCCCTCTCTAACATCACTGTGGGTGTACCTACACCACATGGACTGCAGCGGTACAAGAAGGCAACTCAGCACCAGCTTTTCAAGGGCAACTAGGGATGGGCAACAAATGCTGACCTAGGCAGCGAAACCAACATCCTGGGGAAAAAAAATTACTTCCACAGGACATTGGAAAAATATTCATTGAGACAACCTAAGTTGATTCAAAGGCATTTGAATCCCACACATAATAGTTTATTTCTGGAGCCAAGCATTTGTTCCTACTCCTCACAATCTCCCCGCTCTTTTCACACAACCCCCTTCTCACATTGATTCACACTGAGGACAGTCCAACATCCCAGAATATTCATCACACAAGCATCATCAGCAAATGTTGCATGGATCTCTAGTTTCTTCTCTCTTCCCTCAAATTAATCCTTACATTGCTAGGCCATATCTTGCCACTGTTCCCGTCATTTCATCCCTGAGGGTGGTGTATATGTGGTCATTTTTACTTTGGGTGCCAATGCGAGACAGACAATATTGGATCATAGGTCTCTTATACATCGCTCCCAATTTTCATTTTCATTCCAGTTCTACATCGTCACTGGAAATTATAATTATGCATCGAATTTGTAAAGGAGCAGAGTGGTTGGAGAGGGCAGGAGGTCCACTAGAATCAAGAAAAATCCCCCATGAAACACAAGAGAAAAAGAAGGGAAACAGTCCGTCCCTTGGCCTTTTAACTGATTCAGTGAAGTTAGAAAAGAGAGCAAAGGAAAAATTCCCTTGAGAAGAACTCTGGAACTCTGCTTCCCAAAGCTCTCCACCAATGGGGTTTCCTCACTTCTGGCAGGATTTTTATTCCTACAGGAGTTCCTACAGTTCCCCAATCCTGACATCGGGATGGGTTGGGAACCCAGAAATGCCGCTGGCGGGACCCCTAGGAAGATTTTGGAGGAGGTGGGCAATTAAGTGGCTGCCTCCCGGAACCCTGTCCAATTGAAGATGCCGGCTGGGCTCTCGAATCTGGAGGGCCGATCACAGACTCACCAGCACTGAAAGGTCGACAGCACCATCCTCAGCGGTGGGCAATGCTAAAGTTTGTAGGGAGGTGCGAGGGCCTCAAATGGATTGTCGGTCACGATTGGGGGATATAAGAAGGATCAAAGTGATAGGACCATCGGCAAAGCCCCCCACAGTAACAGGCACTGCCACAGTTGCAGCTGTTTATTGGCCTGGTGCCTTTCCCACTGAATGTAGCCCCTGGCTCCAATGGCTGCCCGGCCTGTCTCGGGGAGACCACCATTGATTCATGAGAACCCATGCAGCATTGGGAGAGTGCCCTTAATAAAGCACTTAAGGGGCTTAATTGGCCAACTGTCATAGTCAGTCGGCTAAATCATCATGCCAGTCACCCAGCCTCCCACGGCGGCGTGTACATGTCATGGAGTCGGCACAACGGGATTTCCCTCCTGCTTTCAGCACCCCCCCCCCACCCACCCCCCTCACTTCCCTGACTCCTGACCCTCCCCACGGACCCTTGAAAATTCTGCCCCTTATGCCTGGCCTGTTGTGGCTACTGTCATTAATCTACAAGTCTATATTTATTGCAACATGTGGCTCCCAGGATGGTCGAGGCAAACTATATAGGCCTTGGTTCTTTATAACATCCAGCGATGTTCTTATGATTGGAATGAGGGAGGGGGTTTCCCATTCCTACACGCAGAAAATACATCAAATTTCACGTTACGCTTTCTGAAAAATAACTTGATCGCAAGCTTATTGCAAAGGTTTCTCCTGCTTTATGAGGTGGCTTTTTTCTCAAGTACAAAGCTGAGATTGCTGTGGAGCCGGGAAGACTAGATAATCATGTGTACAAGATGCCTCACTGTACAATCTTGCAAGTCTTACAGGCATATGACTGTAGTTGGAATGCCTGAATATGTTGGGACAAAACGGACTGAACTATCGGGTGGGATTTCCCGGTCCCGTCTGCTGCCAGGATCGTCCGGATTTTGGCTGGGCTGCCAAATTTCCCGCGGTGGGTCCTGCCATGACGGGGCCGGAACATCCCGGCCATCATCCCAATAGGCCTATGCTGTTCACGGAATAATCACAGCACAGAAGGAGGCCATTCAGCCCATCGTGTCATAGGACATAGGGCCTGGGAGCAAGAGTAGGCTACTCGGGCCTTTGAGCCAGCTCCATCATTCAGCATGATCATGGCCGACCTAACTGTGGTCTCAATTCCACTTTCCTGCCTGCTCCCCCATAACCCTTGACCCCCTGGTCTATCAAAATTCTGTCCAACCCGGCCTTGAATAAGTTCAATGACCCAGCCCCCACTAGGAAAGGGAATTCCAGACTAATGAGAGACAACATTTCTCCTCATCTCCATCTTAAAGGGGAGACCTCTTATTTTTAAGTTGTGTCCCTCGTTCTCCTCTCACACACAGGAGGGAGCATCTGCCCAGTGTCCACCCTCTCAATTCCCCTCAGAATCTTTTATGTTTCATGTCATGATAAAGGTCTATGGCTTCACCAACTACCGACAGGCATATTGAGCTTCTTAAGGAAAACTGAGTTTAAAAAAATACAAGAAAAGGCACTGATGGCTGATACTGTAAAGCGACCACTATGTGGATTACACTGACAGACCTCGCCTGAGAATGTGGAATGGAGCACCCGAAGAGGTGTTAAGGCCCTCTTCATACAGAGACACTTGAAAGGAAGGTGTAGAAAATGCAATAGGCTGGGATTTAATCTCCTGTCTTTGTGAAGACAGTGGAGACTGTTTCCTACACCTCACCAGACATCCAAAAACCTCATCGCCTGTTGACGTATATCTCAGAAGACGTAAAAGGGTTTGTGAGATGAAACGGACTGTGGATGCAAGACATGCCCACTCCCCCCTCCCAGGAAAATGGGTTAAAACTGGCTGAAGGCCAGTGGTTGGCAGTGGCAGAAGCAGGAAGAGCAAAAACAGGCCATTTATCCCCCTCTCTCTTTCTCACTTTTGCTGGAGGCAAGTTGCTTTGCAGAGACAGACACCAAAGCAAGAAACAGGGCAGCCTCTTCAGTCACTCCTGCAGAGACAAGCAGGTCATCTCTTCCTGTGGAAACAAGCCAGCAAGTGCCTCCAACAGACTGCCAAACTGCCAAAGTCAGCTCTGCCGAAATCACCCAATGGCCACAGTGTGTCACCACTATACCTCACGGACAAGCCAAAGACTTACTCGTGTATTATTTTTAACTTTTATTTGGGCTCTTACCTTTCTTATTTCTGATCTGTGGGTGTTTGTGTGTCATGTCTTTTGTTATTTTCTTTGGGTTTTAGTCATTAATGCACTTTCTCTTTCTTCTGTGACTCAAGAAAACCTGATCTGATTGACTTGTTATTAAAAAGTAAACAGATTGGGATTGGGATTAGGCATCAAGGGGGAAAGAATTTTAAACAAACCTTTTGTTGTGACCAATCAAGTGGGATGATTAAAGAAGGGAGCCAGCTCATTCCTCTCCATCCGGTTGTAACATTCAATATGATCGCCTTTCATTCTTCTAAAGTCCAATTGATGTCGGCTTAACCTGTTCGACCTTTCTTCATAGGGTAAGGCCTTCATCACAGGAATGAGTCAAGTGAACCTTCTCTGCACTGCATCTAATGCAAGGGACCCTTCCAGGTTCTAAGGAATTTTTGAAGATTGTAACCAATGCACCCACTATCTCTGCAGCCACCTTTTTTTAAGACCCTACAGGCAGAATTTCTAGCTCGGCATATGGGCATGCGCCTGATCCGCTCGAGCGTAAAGCAACGCATGATGACATCAGGTGAACGTCCTGATGTCATCCCACGCTCACGCGATATTTCAGTCGGCGGGCGCGCGAGAAAGTGGGAAATGCACCCTCTGACAGTTAAGAGGGCGATTAAGCCCATTAAAGTTCCAATTGCCCCAATTTTTCATGGTCCATCCGGACGGGCAAATCTACCGGGCGGGCTTTGCACATTTGACGAAACCTCATCCAAGGGTGGGATGAGGTTTCCGTTATTAAATTTTAAAAAAATCGTTTGGATAGAGTTTTCATTATTTATCTGTTCAGGTGACTCATTCCGAAGCCGGGACATTTCTTTCTGGATTTTAAAACCTTTATTCATTGCTTTTAAATTCTTCAGCGCCCTGAGGCAGCTCTCTGCCTTCAGGGGGCTTTCATTCGGCACTCGCCCAAGCTTAGGGTCATGAGGACTCGAAACGTCAACTCTTTTCTTCTCTGCCGATGCTGCCAGACCTGCTGAGTTTTTCCAGGTAATTCTGTTTTTGTTTAGAATAGCCTGCTCTCTGGTTGGCTCTAGAACATGCTGCTCTAAGAAATTGTCCCACATGCATCCCATGAACTCATTTTCCAGGTTGCCTTTGCCAATCTGATTCATCCAACCTACATATAAGTTAAATTATTTGATTATTGCGAGACCTTTCTTAAACGTCCCATTTATTTCTTCCTGAATGCTCTGTCCTACAGTGTCAACTTATTAATATGAAATGAACTATGAACAAGGAGGGAAATGCTAAAGAACCCTTGATATTGGTCATGTATTAGTTATAAGGGATTGCATGAAGCAATTTAAGCCTATACTGTAGCCCACTTTATTCCCTTCTCTCCTCTTTGCTTGTGAGCCCTCTCCTCAGAAGTCAGCAAAAACCCATTAAATTGATGAACTTCTACAGTTCATAGAGAGATCGTTTACTTAAAGGTCCCTGCAAACTTCACGAGCGAGATGTTGCAGACGCACTGGAGGTCCCATTGTCGGGAGGGTTTTTGGCGGGCTGACAGTCCGAAGCTGCGGGTGGGCTTTGGCCTGTGACACCGTCAGGAGGAGGTAATTCAGAAGTGGTCAGGCAGGGGAGACGGCCAGTTAAAGATGGCGGGCAAGCGTTGCAACAGAGGAGCCCCGACTGGGAGAGGTGGCCGCTGCTGTGGCCGTGAGGAGAATGTCAGCGCGCCTGCGTTTAGAGGTGCCCTCGGGAGAGTGAGCGTTAATTAAGTTTTCACATGGGTCAAGCCGGCAGGGCCCGGAGAATGGAGAGGGTCGGCTATGTCTGTACCCTGCCTGTTACACTTCACCGGAAGAACATGGGGCAGGACTTTGCCTTCGGTGTGCGAGCTCAGTGGGGGTGGGGGGGGGCGGGTGGGGGCAGCTGGACAGCTGACCGCCACCCGCGATTGGGCCCGGAAGGCAATTTCACGCTGGCAGGCCAATTAAAACGCAAGCGGCAGCCCTCAGCGCTACCTGTGCGGGCGGGAGGAGGAGTGCGAGCTGGGCAAGTGCGTACTACATAATCTCCCTGAGGCACAAAGCTGCCTCGGGGGGTGGGGGTGGTGGGGGAGGTGAATACATACAAAAAAATAACCAAAAATAATAAAAATGTAACGAAACATGCCCCCTGGTGTGACTCTGTCACATGACCGGGGACATGCTACTTATGAAAAATTAAAGTTTTGATTTTCTTTTGGAACCCTCATCCCGGCCGTGGATGAGGTTTCCAAACAAAATGTTAAGGCTGCTTGGCGTGCAGCGAATAGTTTATTTCAATTCGTTTTTTGATGGCCTTAATTGGCCTCTCAATTGTCGGCGGGCGCGCTGCTAATTCCGGTGCGCCCGCCCCCCCCACCGCCGACTGAAATATCGCGCGAGTGCGCGGTGACATCGGGACGCTCGCCCGACATCATCCCGCTTCGTTTTACGTTCGGCTGCATCTGGCACACGCCCGCCCGTCGATAAACTTTACCCACGTTGTTTGGTCCAATCAGCAAATCAATGGGGCATACATCCTACCTGCCTGGTAGGACACCGGCACTGAAGTTCACACATGACATTGCTCAGTTGTGTGGTAGGCTGAACATCTGTCTGTTTTGAGGCAGCATTCCATTCGCGGAAAATACCACTCGCGTAGCCCGCAGTACAGGAGAAGCCCGAAATGGCTTGCCTAACCTGTTGTTCAAGTTTTTAAGATATTTTGCCCTTCAAGAGTAATTTGAGGGAGGTGGGGCAATTTTCAGGTGCAAAAGTGGCAGCCTTTGGTATTTTTGTGAGTTTGCACCACACAGAGTGAGCAATGGTCTGATTGGGTTCGGGATAGCCATTCTCTATATCTGCATTGAACTTGCAAGATGAGCAAATGGCTAAGTCCCTATTTACAAGATCGCTAATAAGGCCAATCGTATTATGCACAGATCTTTACGAATCCCAACTTGTTTATTTATCAGTTTTGGTCTTAAAATTAACAATTGTACTCATACCAATTGCTGTTTTTGGCAGAGAGTTGCAAACTTCTACTGCCCTTTGAGTGAAGAAATGTTTCCTAATTTCACTCGTGAAGGGCCTGGTTCCAATTTTCAAACTATTCCCCCTAGTCCTGGAGCTCCAGGGGAGATGTTGGTGTAGTGGCCATGTTACTGGGCCAATAATCCAGCGGTCTAGGGCTAATGCTCTGGAGACAATGGTTCAAATCCCACCATGGCAGCTGGTGGAATTTAAATTCAGTTAATAAAATCCACAATTGAAAGCTAATCTCAGTAATGGTGACTACGAAACTGTCATTGATTGTCATAAAAACACATCTGGTTCACTAATGCCCTTTAGGGATTAAAATCTGCTGTCCTTACCTGGTCTGGCCTACTTGTGGCTCCAGACCCTCAGCAATGTGCTTCAGCCTTAAATGGCTTAGCAAGCTGCCAAGTTCAAGGGCAACAAATGCTAACCTTGCCAGCAATGTCCACATCCCATGGAAGAGAAAATTTTTAAAATCTAGGGGAAATGCTTTCTCCCAATTTAACCTATCATTCCCTTTAATATCTTTAAAGCTTCAACTTCACCCTTTACTTTTCTAAATTCCATGAAAATCAACACTAGTTTGTGTAATTTCTCCTTATAATTTAACCTTTGGAATCCAATTATCATTCTAGTGAATCGACAGTGCAACCCAAGGCCAATATATCGTTCTTAAGGTGGGGTATCCAGAATAGCTCACAGTACTCCATGTGTGGTCTAACCAAGGTTTTGTATACCTGAAGCACGATTTCTGCCCCTTTTGTTCCAGTCTTCCAGATATAAAGGCCAGCATTCCATCAGCCATTTTTGATCAATTTGCTGTACCTGCTCATGCCCACAGCTTTTGGCAGCATTTGTATTGATCGTCAGCTAGAGTTTCCTCCTTGTCGTGATTGATGTTGGGGGTTCTCATGTCTCTTTTGACTAAATCCTTGAATCAGAGCTTTGGGTGGGTGCCCTGCTGGTCCATTGGCATGGGCTACCTCCCCGTGTGGTGTATCCTTCGGAATGCGGCCATCTTCCATCCTGTGCATGTGCCCAAGCCAGTGAAGCCTTCATTGCTTGATCAGCACTAGCAAGCTTGGCATGTTTGCTCTGGAAAAGACTGCTCCATTGGTGATTTTCCTTCCCAGTTGATGTCAAGGATGCTCTGTAGACACCCATCAGATTCACTTGAATAAGATCCAAGTGTTGTAATGGGAAGACTATAGGGTCCTCATTCCTCATGGACAAGATTAAGAAGATTCAGGGCCTTCTTCATTGGATCTTCTGAGGTGTTCCCATACAACAGCAAAATTCCTGTGCTAATGGCTCAGAAATAATGTCATTTCTGGCCAGCAATTGGCTAGTGTTGAATATGAAGATGAGCATTCAAAGGGAAACAGCAGTTTTCCTTGATTACATTTGGGTATCAGGGAACACATCTACAGAGGAAGATGAGGTCATTTGTCTAGGATACCATGTCTCTACAAAAGACAAATGTTTTTTCAGCTTGCATGCTTTTGTTCTTAAGAATGAAAAGCAGGGAATTATTTTATGATGAAGCACAATTTCTCAACTTTGCTGGGGGAGGTGGGGTTTCAGCACGTAACCGGGTGGTCTCTGTAGCTATCTAATAAAAAGGACTTGCATTCATATTATTTCGTTCACAAAAGACTTATTAACAAACCCCACCTTTGATGTGTAGTCACCATTACCTTACAGGCTGCAGAGAGTTTACACACAGTAAGATGCCGCAAACGGAATTGAATTGAATGACGGATTAATTTTTTTTAGTGATATTTGTTGAGGGGCACATGTCTGATATATTACCCAAAAGTCATGTTAAGGTGATCATGTATTGCTCTAGTCACGCCAGGATAATTGTGTATATAATTGCTGTGCTAAGCCACAGATTACTAGCCACTAGTGGCTATACTGAAAAGGGCAGCAAAACTAACTTCAGGTATTATTCTGCAGCAAGAAACTCACCTCATGACTCAACAGAGGCTTACCACCATCTAAAGGCATAAGTCAGGAGTGTTTTTTTAATTCAAGGGATATGGGCTTCGCTGGCTAAGCCAGCATTATTGCCCATTCCTAATTGCCCTTGATAAGGTGCTCATGAGCTGCCGTCTTGAATCGCTGCAGTCCATGTGGTGTGGGTACATCCACAGTGCTGTTAGGGACGGAGTTCCAGGATTTTGACCCAGCGACAGTGAAGGAGCGGTGATATATTTCCAAGTCAGGATGGTGAGTGGCTTGGAGGGACACTTCCAGTTGGTGCTGTTCCCATGTGAATGCTTCCCTTATCTTTCTAGATTGTAGTGGTCATGGGTTTGGAAGGTGCTGTCTAAGGAGCCTTGGTGAATTCCTGCAGTGCATCTTGTAGATGGTACACAATGCTGCTACTCTGTGTTGGTGGTGGAGGGAATGAATGAGTGGGCTGCTTTGCCCTGGATAGTGTCAAGCTTCTTGAACGTTGTTAGAGCTGCACTCATTCAGGCAAATGGAAATTATTCCATCGCACTCCTGGCTTGTGCACTGTAGACTGCAGACAGGATGTGGTAAGTCAGGAGGTGAGTTACTCGCCAAAGGATTCCTAGCCTCTGACCTGCTCTTGCAGCCATTGTATTTATATGGCTAGACCAGTTCAGTTTCTGGTCAACAGTAACCCCCAGGATGTTGATAGTGGGGGATTCAGCAATGGTAATGCCATTAAATGGCAAGGGGCTATGGTTAGATTCTCTCTTGTTGGAGATGGTCATTGCCTGGCACTTGTGTGGCACAAATGTCAGCCCAAGTCTGGATGTTGTCCAGGTCTTGCTGCATTTGGACATGGACTGCTTCAGTATCTGAGGAGTTGTGAATGGTGCTGAACATTGTGCAATCATCAGTGAACATCCCCACTTCTAACCTTATGCTGGAAGGAAGATCATTGATGAAGCAGCTGAAGATGGTTGGGGCTAGGACACTACCCTGAGGAACTCCTGCAGTGATGCCCTGGAACTGAGATGATTGACCTCCAACAGCCACAACCATCCTCCTTTGTGCTAGGTATGACTCCAACCAGTGGAAAGTTTTTCCCTGATTCCCATTGACTCCAGTTTTGCTAGGGCTCCTTGATGCCACACTCGGCCAAATGCAACCATGATAGAATGCTCTTCACTTGCCTGGTTGAATGCAGCTCCAACACTTAAGAAGTTCAAAGCTATCAAGGGCAAAATCAGGCCCGCTTAATTGGCACCCCATCCATCACCTTAAACATTCATTCCCACCACCGGCACACTGTGCCAGTAGTGTGTACCACCTACAAGATACACAGCAAAAACTCACCAAGCCCTCATCAACAGCACCTTTCAAACCTGTGACCTCAACCATCTAGAAGGACAAAGGTGCAAGCTCTCCTTCAAGTTGCACACCATCTTGTTATGGACAGTTATCGCCATTCCTTCATCGTTACTGAGTCAACATCCTGGGACTCCCTTCCAATCAGCACTGCAGGCGCACCTACAGACTGCAGCAGGGACCTCACCACCACATTCTCAGGGGCAATTAGGTATGGATAAAAAATGTGATATTGCCCATGATGCCCACAATCCATGAATGAACAAAAGCTATGAGAAGAAAGGGCTCAGGGGTGATATTATTCAAGTATTCAAGAGTAGTAACAGAATAGACCAGTCAAATTGTGATCATATATTCAATATTGACACAAACTCAAGATTGAGAGGATATAGTCTCAAGCTTAGGGGATAGAAGGTGTAAAGAGTGTTTAAATTTAGATGCTTTCAAGAGAGGGTGGGAAATCCCCAATGCTGCGAGTCCCAACCCCAACCAGGCACCCACCAATTTTGCTGGGGAGGGTGGGGAAATGGGGACGGGTTGTAGTTTGCACATCTGTGGATCACGGAGGCAGATGCACAGGTGAAAGTGAAAGTGCCTTCAAACAGATCCAATTTTCATTAATGAGATGTCCAAAGCATGACTTGTGGGCTTTACACTTTTCAAGAGAAGGTCTAAACTTACCAGAGTTCCTTCGACAGGAAAGGTGCTCTTTTGGATAGGCCCAAGAACAACTTTGGGAGAGAAGAAGTGCCATTTGGGAGAGGTCAAGTACACTTTTGGATTATAAGAGGTAGACATGAGTATGCATAAAAAGTGGATAAACTCTTTGGAAATGTCAAGCTGTCAAGGCACTTAAATTCCATCTTTTAAATTTAAGGAAGAACAGTTAAAGAAAAAAACAGTGCTTCCCACTTCATTCTGTTTGTTGATATAAATCTGAGGGCTTTCATTAATGGATCTGTGCCAGCAAACTATACTTATCCCAGTGGGGTGCCTGTCAGTTCACAGTTGACTGATAGCTCCAAGCAGTTATAAAGTCTTTGATTTGGTGTAATTAATATAAATTCTTGTGTTACAAGGGATTAAGTACTTTAAGGAAATGTTTTTTAAAAGGATTAAGTAGCTGAAGGCATTTCAGTGTGGTGATTTGGTTTTTATCAGAGAGGGTTTTGTTTGGTGAAGTCATCAATTAGACACTTAGAACTTTATTTTATTTCCTCTCAGCATGGGTCCTGAGATCTGTTCATGGCGGATACTGGGTGAATTGGCATGAGGGGTTTAAAGGAAATGGGTGGTGAGTGGGGTGCATGGGTTTCCATGACACTAAGTTGGCATAGGGGCTATATAGAGTGGGTAGAGTGGCATAGGTTGACATTGAATGTATGAGAGGCCATTGAGGGTGGGCGAGGGGCATGGTGTGACATGAGTTGGCTTTGGTAGTAAGAATAGAAAAGCAGAATATTTATTAAAAGGTGTGAAAATTGTAAATGTTGATTTTCAGAGGGACTTGGGCACACTCGTAGAAGGAGCACAGAAAGTTAGCATGCAGGTACAACAAGCAATTAGGAAGGCATATGGAATTTTGACCTTTATTGCATTGGGCCTGGAGCGCAAAAATTACTACAATTGTACAGGGCTCTGCTGAGACCACACCTTGAATGCTATGTGCTGTTTTGATCTCCTTATTTAAGGAAAGGTACACTTGCCTTGGAGGAGGTACAGCGAAGGTTCACCCGATTGTTCTCTGGCATGATATAGTCCTATGATGAGATGCTGAATAAATTGGGCCTATATTCTCTGGAGTTCAGTAAAATGAGAGGCAATCTCTTTGAAACATATAAGATCTGAAAGGTTTTGGCAGGGCAGATACTGAGAGGTTGTTTCCACTTGGTTGGGGAATCTAGAACTCAATGGTATGGTGTCAGGATAAGGGGCTGAACATTTAAGACTGGGATGGGAGAAATTTCTTCACTCAAAAGGTTGATAAGAATCTTTGGAATTCTCTAGGGTTATGAAAGCTCTAGTGTTGATTATATTTAAGGCTGGGGTAGACAGATTTTGGTCTCTTAGGGAATCAAGGGATATGGTGAGAGGGTGGGCAAGTGGAGTTGAAGTCGAAGATCATCCATGATAACACTGAATGGCAGAGCAGGCTCAAAGGGCCATTAAGTCTACTCCTGCTCCTATCTCTGATGTTCTTATGTGAGATGAAAGGCTTATTGGTGGAGATCAGTGGTGCAAATTCTTACCAAATTGTTCAGTGAAATGGGACAGCAATTACCATTATCCTGTGAATAAAGTAAGAAAATTTCAGTGTACTGCATTGATCTAAATCAATGTTATTTATTGGCAATTACACAGACCAATGACTCACAGTAGTGACTGCTGACTTGCTAAATTCCTGGCTAGGGAGGGAATTATCTCATACGATAGGCACTGTATAACATTCACCCGGGCCAGAGTTGGCCCATGTACTAGCTTCGATTGCATAAGGTGCTTTGAGAGATATTCTCTCCCCCCTGACTAACCCGGGTTTTTATCTGAAATTTAAAAAAAAAAACAGAAAATGCCGGGAATACTCAGCAGATTTGGCAGCATCTGTGGAGAGGGACAGAGTTAACATTCCAGGTTGAAGACCTTTCATCATACCTGTTCTATCTGTTCGACCTGAAACACGGGGTTGAGACCTTAGCTCACTCAAAACCCGTTAGAATTAATATCGGGTCCATTAATCCTGCTACTCCCACCACAGAGGCTGCCCAGACCTGCTGGATATTTCCAGCATTTTCCGCTTTCATTTCAGATCCCCAGCCTTGGCATGATTTTGTTCCTGTCCGGGTTCTTAATCTGTCCTTTCACCTTTCCGAAGGGATTAACCGGTTCGAGGGTTGAATGGCGAGTGTCTGTTTTAGGCATCACAACTGTAGGTGACACATCAAGCAGGCAGGTGGATATTTCCCTGCCCATCATTTTTCATCGATTCCATATGTATCAGTTCACGGGCAGAATGTTTCACTCGTCCGGTGGGCACACGCCCACCCCAAACGGGAGAGAAATAGCACGTGATATTTCATTCGGCGGGCGTGCGTGGGAGTCGGCAGCGCGCCCGCCGACAATTAACAGGCCTATTGAGGCTATTGAAGGAATAATTAAACGCAATTTTGCAAAATTGCAAATCGGCCAGTCAACTTCTGGATTTTTAATGAAACCTCATCCACGGGCGGGATGGGGTTCCCAACAGGCATTAAAAACTAAATTAAAATGTTTAAATCTCATTTATAACATGTCCCTGCGAGGGGCCACATGCCTTTAACATTTTTAAATTCTTTATTTATGTTTTGTTTTTAAATTCTTCAGCTCCCCGGGGCAGCCCTGTGCCTTCAGGGAGCTTCCAGTGCGCGCACCCGCTGCAAAGGGGCAAACTTCCCACCCTCGCCCTCCTCCTGCTCCCACCCCGGCGGTGCTCAAGCGGGTCAGCGCGCGATTTACACCGGGCGAGGGCCAGCCAGCCTGAAATCACAGTCGGTCTCATGACCACTCCCGGGCCCCGCCTGGTGGGGTTAAAAATCCTGCTCAATGAAATCCTCTGCTGAGTCCTGTTGGCAAAGGATCAAACGTGAAAACGAAGCAGGTTTCCACCGCCACGAGAAAGAGGTTCTCCTGCCTCATTAAAGAAAGAAATATTTGCATTTCTGCAACACATTTTATCACCCTAGGATCTCCTAGAGCGCTTTACAGTCAATTTACCACATATTGGAACACCTTCAATACTTTACTGTCATGTGCAATGTGACAACCAATTTACCTGCAACAAATAAGTCAGGGACCAGGAGATGGTAAGAAGGTGATATCTGACATCAATAATATTATACTTTTATATGTGCACTTTATTTCAATGTAGTTTTGATAAACCACTAGTTCTGACTTTATGTTGTTTTGACTATCATGAAAGAAAGTAAAATTTTAAAAAATGAAAGACTTTTTATAGCACTTTTCACGACCCCTGCATGTCTCAAAGCGCTTTACATCTACTCAAATGCTTTTTAAAGTGTAGTCACTGTTGAAATGTGAGAAACACAGCAGCCAATTTGCACACAGCAAACTCCTACAAACAACAATGTGGTAATGGCAGGATAATATGCTTTTTAATGATGTCGATTGAGTGATAAATATCGGCCAGAACACCGGGGAGAATGCCCCTGCTCTTGTTCGAAATAGTGGCCATTCAATCCTTTACACCCACCCGAGCAAGCTGATGGGTCCTTGATTTAACCTCCCATCTGACAGACGGGACTTCCAACAATGCAGCACTCCCTCAGTCAAGGAGCTAGTTCTGATGGGTACAAATATAAATTATTACAGGTGTATGAATTGTAACAGTAGCCCCAATTGGGTGTATTTTACTGAGCAGATTCACACAAGCCATTATTGAAAATGGCAGAGAGGCATCAATCTGTTCTGGTCTTGGAATGCACTAGGAAGTCACTAAGTAACCTGATCCTCTGATTTACATTGTCAGCTTGCACCACAGCACCCATGTAATAAGATCAAACCATTTCAGCTTGGGGCCTTTGACTCCTACATTGCATTGCTTCTGTTGGCAGTGACCCTGTTACTGGACATATTTTTGAGAGTTTTGTTAGAATTTTGTCTATCCAAGGTTTGCTCCCTCACACACATATCCATAAAACTAGCAAAACACTGACACAGTATCACCTGGTCCTGACAACTTAAAGAAGCCATGAATATAGAATTAATAAAATAGGTGGCTTTTCCTTTATCCCACCGCTGGCAGTCACTATGACCAAGCCACTGGCCACACCTTTCCTTGGATCTTTAGGTGTCTCGAATTTTGTTTTATTATGTCCCGTGAAGCCCCTCGGGATGTTTTACTACATTAAAGGTGCCAAATAAACGCAAGTTGTTGCTGTTGTTTAACTCCCTTATTCGAAGTGATGCCATCCTTCAAGTAAGTTAGTTACCAGATGAATAATCCAGAGAACATACATTCAAACCCTACCATGGCTTGAATTCAGTTTTTTTTTAAATCTAGAAAATAGGAATCAGCAGAAATGACCATGAAACTAGTGGATTGTCGCAAAAACACGATTCATTTGGTAACATACTTTGAAAGAGCGAACCTGCCATCCTTAGGCAGGGCTGCCTATATGTGGCTCAGTCCCAGGCCAACACGGTTGATATTGACTGCCCTCAGAAATGGCGTAAAAAGGCACTCAATTGCCCATGAAGAAAAGGTCTGCCACCGTTACTTTCTCAGGGCAACTATGGACGGGTAACATAGGTCGAACTTGCCAGCGATGCCCGTATCCCGAGAATGAATTTTTTTTAAAATTCCAATTTAAAACAGAGGGAGGGGGGAGGTCGCACAAGCGCATCCAAACTTTCAGGATGTTGAAGGCAGCGAAAACATTCGAGCTGGGATGGCGTGGGGGGGTCATTCTGGGTTGCGAGCGATTTAATCACACATAACAAAAGTACGATAAATTAGAAAATAGTGTGATCATTTTATTTAAAAAAGCTGCTGAAAATTTTATATATATATATATATGTCCAGCCAAAAGGTCATCGTCTATTATCACTTAAGGCAAACAAAAGTGGAACGAAAACATATACATCGATATACTACATTTAAAGACCCTTCGTGCTTTAAAATGTATAGGACATAATGAGGGAAAGAATGCACACGTTTAACAAGATTCAAATGAAAGTCTATTACTTGTATTCTAGGTCTGTGTCCTTATGAGGCGTGTTCCTTCCAATGGCGAATCCAGTTCTTAATCTGTGTATTAATCCCAAAAGTGGATATCATCCCTTAACCTTTGTACCCCGGCTTGTGGCGCAAAGACATTTTACACGGACCTTTCCAGGATTGCTACACACTCACAAAGCCGACTAAGCCGTTTGTCCCTCGTTTTGCCTCCCCTCAGACACATCGCCTGGACCTGCTATCCAAGTTTGAGTCAGTAATCAGGCTGTCGCTTCCCCCAATCCTCTCCCCGAAGGCAAATAACAAAAAGCATTGTACTGAAGAAGTGACATAAAATGGCTGATGAGAGAAAACTAGTTTTGTCTGCTTTTAATATTAACATTATTGTTTACTTGTAAACCCTCCCCATCCCACCCAACCGTCGGCTAGTCCTCACGAATCCCACTTCGCCTCATGACAACTTTCTGAAAACGTACCAAAAGAAAATATAGATTCACAGTCGCTCGCTACGATACTTAAACATGCACCTAACATAATCTAAAACAGAGATAAGCTAAGTTACATAGAAGAAATGTTTCGGGCAGTAAGCATAAGCGAGCACCAATATCTTCTACAGAGGTTGATGTTACGAATTCCCAAGACTCTAAAGTACTCCAAGAACCATATTATCCATGTAAAGTAATTGGCGTAGAACGGAGATGGTTTATCTTATGTATATACAGAAAGAACATGATATAAAGCACAAGCTGTCTAAAAGCTGATCCTTTTAAACTTAAAAAGAACAATAAAAGCTTTTTTTTTAACCCACAGCTATGTACAAATGTTTACAAAGTTTCATAAATACAGTTCAGAAGGACAAGTCGGTCTTACTTCATACAGACGTGGGATCCGCACGACTGAAATGTCCTTTCATTGATGAAATGCCATATTCATCGAGTGGAGTACATCACACATTTCAAAGCGAGAGAAAAAAAAACCTTTGTTCAGTCATCAATCCTGGTAATAAGAGTGCAACACAACATGGCACATTGAAGATACTGTACAATCACTTACTTTGAAACTAGAGCTATCCTTTGTTGAATACACTGTCCTGTAGTTTATATTTCCCACTGTCTCTGCCAGATGATCATAAAGAGTCCATTCCCTGCACTGTTGGACTGAGCTGTCAGTTATTGAGAGATCCATCTGATACAGTGGAATAGTTAATTAATTTTCAAATGTTCATCACTTATAAAAGACTTACGCTGTCTGTACCGATTGTAGAATGCACCGTTTCTTTTTTTTGTCTTTCCCTCGTTTATTTTCATTTCCCAGTATTGAAACAATTCAATTGTGAAGTGAATATATGAACACCCATGCCGCCAACACCCGCACCACCCCCCGACCCCCCCACCAACCCCCACCCCAAAAAATAGTTACTCGATATTTGTCTTCTACTTATAGGATCCGAATGGTTTTCTGACAAGTTCTGCTTCAACTCTTGTTAAAATCATTTCAAAAAATGAACTTTCTACCCAGCTAAGGAGCCACAAATGGGGGAACCCGCTCCGAAGGGAGCTATACTCTAGTCGTCGAATGTGCATGGGGCAAATTTGTACTGTTTTGGCCTCCGGTGAAAGTGTTGAAGGTGTGCAAAGGCTGCATTCCAGCCAACGTGTTTGGGATCATGGTGATGGTATTGGGCGTCATGAGTGGGATATCGTCCGGAGACCTCCTCAGGGTGAGCGCGTAGTCGGGCGGGCAGGTGAGCCTCAGGGTGTCGTGGGTCTGCATCGACTCGCACTCATGCTCGTGTTCCATCTGCTTCATCTGCAGCGACATGATCTCCTCGTTCTGCAGGTGGGCCAGGTCGTTGGCGGTGCCGCGCTGCGGGCTCTGCCGCCGGTGCGTCTCGTGGCGCCGCTTGTCCTTCTTGTAGTACAGGGCGGCGAAGGCCAGGATGTTCAGGAAGAGCAAGGAGGCCCCCACCGCGATGGTGACGCTCAGCTCGGTGGAGTAGTCCCGCTTGTCCTCGATCAAGACCGTTGTCTCCTCGGGGCTCGACTTGCGGGTTTCTTTCGCCTGCTTGGGGTTGTGGGAGGGAGTCAAAGGCGGGCGTTTGGTAGTCGAGGACCATAACTTGCCTGGGGCCCGTCGGGTCACGTAGGGGAATGGAGTGGAGTCCGTTTGCGGGACTTTTGTGGTCGTTGAAACGTACTGGAAGATCTCGTTCAGGTTATGCAAGTGGGGGACAAGCTCCAACCAGAAGGCTACTTTGGTAGCTCGGTAGTGTTCTCGCACCCTTGGCTTCAGGCCAATGTGAAGGTATAGCTGATCCTTCGGGTTGTACTTTGACCAGGCGACCTCCTCAAACCGATTGGGTTTTGTGTGGATGAACTTGGTGTCTTGTGGAACCGGCTGATTCGGGTCACTGAAACGAAAGTGGAGGGAAATCAGAGAAGAGTTTTAACAGCACAAAAATTCCAAATGGTCTCCGCGCACAGGTCTGTGGCAGGATCATTTTGTCGGGGGTGGGTGGGGGGGGGTAGATTTCAGCTGGGTTTCAGTGGCTGGGGGTTGAGGTGCATGGCGAATGTCAGAATGCCAATCCCTCCCCTACTGCTCCTTCTTAGTAGCATGAATTTGAGGCCCAGCCTGTTCAAACTCCTGGACCTCAATTACAATCTCCCTTATCGAGACATGCACATAAACAAGATAAGGCGGGGGGCGGGGGGTGTGGGCAGCTGCTTTGAGCCTGGAGGCCACGATGGAAACCAATGGAATGAAAACTGAGTCAAGTTCTATTAAGCGGAGGTGATTCCATCCCAGCACATTAACACCCAGGCCTTGGAGGTCAAAATTTACCCCACCATCTTTCAGACACCCGGACTCCCGAGGTTTGTGCAAATATTCGCAGGAAATACACAGCCCAATTTTGTATAACAAGCTCCCTCAGACAGCGGTGAGATAATGATCAGATAATCGATTTTAGTGAGGTTGGCTGAGCTATAAATATTGGCCACGGCACCAGTGAGAGCTCCTCTATCCTTCTTCAAACACTCCTCCAAATCTTTTACACATTCAACAAACGGACACGGCCTAGATTTCATGTCTCACCTGAAAGGCAGCACCTCCTCCAACTGTGCAGCATTCCTTCAGTGGTGCACTGGGATCGTCAGCCTGGGTCTTGTGCTCAAGTTTCTGGAGTGAAACTTGAGCCCATGACCTCCCGATTGAGAGGCACGAGTGCTACCAACTGAGCCACACCATATTCCCATAATCATACAATCCTTGTGCAGTGGTTTTAGAGCTACAAGCTCTGCATTATTTGAAGTAAAAATATAGCGTTTTTAATCTGAAAACAAAATAAAAGTCTTGAAGCTTCCTGGTAGAGTCTGCTTACCCTGTTTTGGCAAAATTGGTCCAATAGGTCATGACCACAGCGCTGAGCATAACATCGTTCTTTGAGAAGTTGCAGGGAAAGAGCTCAGTGGGCCCAATCATGGGGACACCAAAGACATAGGGGACCTCATCGCCATGAGCAGCATCAGACCAGCCTGGCTTCATATCACTCTGGCAGTGGTGGTAGAAGGCGTAGAAATACGTAGGCGAGCCGTACTGAGCGTGCAGGTCTGCTGTGGCCACTGCCGGAGCCACCCACTGGTGGTCGGTGAACAGCGCCACCAGGGTTTTGCGTCGCGTCTCGGGGTTCTCCTTGTCCGCCCAGTCGGTGTACATAAACTTGATGGTCTCCCGCAGGGTGTCCTTCCCTTCCGGGTAGCCGTAGAGATTGTCAACAAAGTTGGAGACCGCAAAGTCGAAGTCGCTGGCCGAGATGCCGTCCTCGTTGTCCACCATGTTCTCCACGAATTTCAGCCCCTCCCCCTGGTTGACGCCCAGCATGATGTCGTAGTTGAGGAACTCGCCCTGCTCCATCAGGATCTGGGGGTCGTCGGGAATGACGTCGCCATCGATCACCGGCCCAAAGGCGATGTGGTAACGGGCGGGCATGATGTCCTGCTCGATCAGCTCCTTGTAGGTCTTCATCCGCAGGCACTCCACCAGGTCAATGGTGTCCAGCATGCTGCAGCCAACCTTCTCGGCCAACAGCCGGGTATACTTGGCAGGCTGGTAGTTGACAGCCCAGCTGGATAAGGCTGTTCCACTCTGGATGATTGCCTTCTGGAACAGACCTGTTGGGTCAATAAGAGATAAAGGGAAACAAGTTAATCAGAACGTGAAACCGAGGAGCAGGAGAATATGCAGATAGTTGAAGCAGGACTAGCAGAAGGGTCGGGTGGAGCTAAGTGCATAAAAAAAAGGAGCAGGAGTAGACAACATGGCCCATCAAGCCTGCTCCTACCATTCAATATGATGATCTTGGGCTTCAACTCAATTTACACCCTCCTTTCCCATACCCCTTAATTTCCTGAGAGACCAAAAATCTGTCTATCTAGCCTTAAATGTATTCAGTGATGGAGCATCCACAACCCTCTACTTCAGTGAAGTAGTTTCTCCTCATCTCAGTCCTCAATGATCAGCCCCTTATCCTGGTACTGTACCCCCATATTTTAGATTCGTGGACCAGTGGAAACAATCTCTCAGCATCTCTCCTTTCCAGCCCCTTCAGGACCTAGTAGGTTTCAATGAGATTGCCTCTCATTCTTCTAAACTCCTGAGAGTATAAGCCCAATTCACTGAACAACAAGGACCAGTTAGGCCGAATGGCCTGTTTCTACACTGCAAAATTCCATGTAGTTCTATTACGGTGTCCACGATTTAAAATGACCCCATTCAAAACAGGCAATTTTCAAACCATTTGCATTAATGCCAATTTCATAGCTGTGGGATGCAGCCTCTTGAAAGGGCTCCACTTATTCTGGCTGAAACCCTTACGAATAAAGCACTTGTTTCACTTTACGTTGATGCTGCCTGATCTACTATACATTTCCAGCATTTTCAGTCTTTGTTGCTGCCTCATTAGTTCACGAGTTAATAACTCCTTGTCAATCTTCAATGTGTACTTAATCCCCTTTAAGTGGCGTGGCCTTTACAGTTCACTCCAAACACTGACTGCAGTCTTGCAAATGACTAAGTGCTTACAGAACAGAAATGGGCCATTCGGCCCAACTGACTCATGTCGGTATTCATGCTCCCACATGAGCCTCCTCTCACACTCCATCTTTCTCCATCAGCTGTCTTTTTATTTCTTTTTCCCCCTTGTGTTTTTCTAGCTTCCCCTTGAAGGTATCTATGGTATTCACCTCACCTACTCCCTCTGGTACTAAGTTTCACTGTCTAACCATTCATGAAGTTCCTCCTGAGTTCCCGATTGGACCTATTATTGTTGTAGTAGTGATCTGCCTAAGGGTAGGCCCTCTTCTCATTTCTCCATGCCTCACGGCCTCACGCTTACCCCTTCAGTTGCTCTTAGGAGCCTCCCGTTTTGAGTTTCAGTGAACAATATGATGAGGGAAATGACCACATGAGGTGGTTTCCCATTGCCTTCCCCATGTGTACTTAAAGGAAACACAAATCCTCATCCCGAAGGACCCTCTGCTGTAAATAGCCGTAGTCCCTCAATCTCCTCCGACATCACCATGGTTCTGGCATTGACCATGGCTCATAACCCTGAACATGAGAGGCATACCTGGGTCTGGGGCAATTCGCAAAAGGGCAGCGGCCACCAACTCCCTGAGGTCTCAAATGACCCTGCTACCCCTGGTGACTATCTGATAATTATGGTTGTTAGTTTTAGACTTGTCTGCAAGTGAAAACATCTTCTCTAAAACTATATTAATAAACCCAAATGTAATTTAATGAATGGTGGTCTGCACCATACTGGCTAATCACAGCACACTAATAGCGTTCACACATTGTATAAGTCTTTGCACATCGCAGGTAAATTACAATCACACAATCAGAGCCAGTGTAAGCCACAGTTATTGTATTATTGTGAAGGTTTCTTGTTTGCAGTTTTTAGTTGACTTTCCCCTATTCATTGCCAGCCTACACAATGATCATTAACAGGCTATTCGCCAGCGTGCTGGATTAGACTGATTCCTGAGAAGAGAGGATAGTTCTGAGAGGAGATATTGGGCAGAGCTTTTAGCTTTACGGACGGGTGCGTGCCCAACCCGACCGAGCATGAAATGACTCATGATGATGTCAGCCGCGCGGGCGTGCACTGGAGCTGGCAGCGCGCCCGTCGATAATTAAAAGGCCTATTAAGGCCATTAAGTTGTCACTTGTCGTTAATTTTTCATTGCCCGTTCAACCCAACAGTCGGCGGGGCAGGCGAAAAGGACAAGTGGCCTTAGCTTTTATTTTTGGACGCCTCATCCACGGGTGGGATGAGGTTTCCAGAAGCAAATACAAACGATGTAAAAACTTTATTTTTTAATTAAAAACATGTCCCTGCTGATGTGGCTCTGTCATATGAGTGGGGGACATGTTTCATTGCATTTTTCTGTGGTTTATTAATTTTTTTCTATATCTTTCTTCATCTCCCTAAGGCAGCTCTGAGGGTAAAATTCTGCCTATTGAGTAGAATGGACCAACATTCCTTTGAGTTTAGTAGAAGGAGAGGTGATCTCGTTGAAGGGCAAAAGATTCTGAGGGGCCTTGACAGGGTAGACGCTGACAGGCAGACTCCCCTGACTGGGGAGTCCAGAATTAGAGGGCAGTGTGTCAGCATAAGGGAATTGGCCATCTCAGACTGATACGAGGAGAAATGTCTTCACTCAGAGGGTTGTGAACCTTTGGAGTTCTCCAGCCTAGAGAGCCTTTGATGCTCTGTCATTGAGGAATTCAAGCCTAGATTTTTGGGTGCTAGGGGAATCAAGGGATATGGGAATCGGACAAGAAAGTGGAGGTGAAGGGCCAGGGGAGGGTGGCATGACCAATATCACCTCCGACGCTTGTAAAATCGCATTGGGGGGAGGATTTACAGGCTGACAGCAAGCATGGCACCTGATTTTCAATGGCCTGTTTCCCAACCCAAGTGGTGAGAACATGAATCTTGCTGCCACGTGGAACAATTTGAGGTGAACATCATAGATGTGCTTAAGGGGAAGTTGCGTAAGCGCATGAGTTAATAAAGGGATAGAAGGATCCTGCTAATAGGGTTAGATGAACGGTGGGATTTTCCGTGCCCACCCACCATTGCGATCTTCCGGTCTCGCCGCAAGACAATGGGCTTCTGGCTGGAGCGCCCGCCTCACCCACAGCCGGTCCCACCTGCAACGGAGCCGGAAAATCCCGGCCGAAGCAGTGTGAGCAATGGCTTATGTCAAGCATAAACACTGGCATAGTCCAGTTCGACCCAATGACCTGATTCTGTGCTGAACCTTCTATGTAAGCATATTAAAAAAAAGCTCTTCTCGTTTTCCCATCTTGCAAAGTTTGTCTAACTTTTTCTAAATGGACAGTGCTTGTTTCGCAATGCATGTCTCTTCTGGAGAGCATAAATCAACCACGTTATCAGCTCGACTGATTTATCTTAAACCGGTTGTTAGTGTAGCTGTTAGCACACTCTGGAGTGTTCAACAAGTGCTGTCCAATCGTAGAATCACATCTAACAGTAGATTTACATAGGCAGGGACTCATTCTCTGCAAATAAAATAATATGTTCAAGACTTGCACCTTTTTTGAATTACCCGGGAGCTTGGGGAAACTATGGTTCTCTGTGCAACTCCTGAATTACACAGATTTTTAAACTTTACCTACTGTCGTTTGGTATTATAGAACTTGAATATTGCTGAAAAGAGAGGCATGTTGCCAAAGCTTTTTGTCTTGCACTCATCAGGACAAATGCAAGAACGGCAAATTTCAAACGATCACTAGTTTATACTACAAGAAAAAAGATTGTTGATTGGTCGGTAAGTCAATTCTGATTGGCTGAGGCACATCCATTGAGAAAGCAACAGAGAACTATAATTTCCCCATGCCCCAGGGTAATTGTGTGGCGACCAGAACTGCACACAGGTAATTACAGGCCTGTGAGCCTGATGTCAGTAGGTAGGTAAATTATTGGAAGGTGTTCTGAGAGATCAGATATACAATTATTTGGACAGCCAAGGGCTGATTAAGGATAGTCAGCATGGCTTTGTGTGTGGTAGGTCGTGTTTAACGAACCTTGTAGAGTTTTTCGAGGAGGTTATTAAGAAAGTAGATGAAGGAAAGGCTGTGGATGTTGTCTACATGGACTTTAGTAAGGCCTTTGACAAGGTCCCACATGGGAGGTTAGTTCAGAAGGTTCAGACACTTGGTATCCATGGAGAGGTTGTAAACTGGACTCAAAATTGGTTGTGTGGGAGAAGACAGAGAGTGGTAGTGGATGATTGCTTCTCAGACTGGAGACCTGTGCCTAGTGGTGTGCTTCAGGGATCTGTGTTGGGACCATTGTTGGTTATTGTCTATCAATGATCTGGATGACAATGTGGTAAATTGGATCAGCAAGTTTGCTGATGATATTAAGATTGGAGGCATTGTCGACAGCGAGGAAGGCTTTCAAAGCTTGCAGAGGGATCTGGACCAACTGGAAAAATGGGCCAGAAAATGGCGGATGGAATTTAATGCAGAAAAGTGTGAGGTGTTGCATTTTGGAAGGACAAACCAAGGTAGGACATACACAGTAAATGGTAGGGCACTGAGGAGTGCGCAGGAACAAAGGGATCTGGGAGTTCAGATACATA
Source organism: Carcharodon carcharias (assembly GCF_017639515.1). Lineage (NCBI taxonomy): Eukaryota > Metazoa > Chordata > Chondrichthyes > Lamniformes > Lamnidae > Carcharodon > Carcharodon carcharias. The sequence goes on along the minus strand of NC_054477.1, from coordinate 15,030,324 downwards.
ATTCCCTGCAAGTGGCGTCACAGGTAGACAGGGTTGTAAAGAAAGCTTTTGGCATACTGGCCTTCATAAATCAAAGTATTGAGTATAGGAGTTGGGATGTTTTGGTAAGGTTGTACAAGACATTGGTGAGGCCAACTTCGGAGTATTGTTTGCAGTTCTGGTCGCCTAACTACAGGAAGGATATCAGTAAGATTGAAAGAGTGCAGAGAATATTTATTAGGATGTTGCCGGGTCTTCAGGAGTTGAGTTACAGGGAAAGATTAAACAGGTTAGGACTTTATTCCTCGGAGCGGAGAAGAATGAGGGGAGATTTGATAGAAGTTTACAAAATTATGAGGGATATAGACAGAGTAAATGCGAGTAGGCTCTTTCCAATTAGATTAGGAGAAATAAACATGAGAGGACATAGCTTTAAGGTGAAAGGAGAAAGGTTTAGGGGGAACATTAGGGGGAACTTCTTCACTCAGAGAGTGGTGAGAATGTGGAACGAGCTACCATCTGATGTGGTAAATGCGGGCTCACTCTTATGTTTTAAGAATAAATTGGATAGATACATGGATGGGAGAGGTCTGGAGGGTTATGGACTAGGTGCAGGTCAATGGGACTAGCGGAATAATATTTTGGCATAGACTAGAAGGGCCGAATGGCCTGTTTTCTGTGCTATAGTGTTCTATGGTTCTATGGTACTCTTACCTTCTTGACCAGACTCCCATGGAAGGCCTTGTCAAAAGCCTTAGTGAAGTCCATGTAGACTATATCAAAAGCACAACCCTAATCTATACATCTAGTCGCCTCCTCGAAAAATTCATTCAAATTTGTTAGACATGGGTCAGCATTTTCTGTTCAGCATGCGGGGTCGGGCTCCGCTCCCACTCGCGCCCACTCCCGGCCGGCCGGCTCGACAGGGAGGAAATATCCCCATGATCTCCCCCTGACAAAGCCATGCTGACCATCCTTGATTAATCCCTACCTCTCCAAGCGGAGATTAATTCTGTCTCTCAGAATGTTTTCCAAAAGTTTCCCCTACCACTGATGTTAGACTCACTGGCCTAAAGTTCCCTGGTTTGTCTCTACCAGCCTTCTTGAATAAGCTGTTCTCCAGTCCTCTGGCACCTCTCCTATGACCAGAGAGGATTTGAAAATTAATGTCAGGGCCCCTGCAAACTCCTCCCTTGCCTCACACAGAAACCTGGGATACATCTCACCTGGACCTGGGTATTTATCCACTTTTAAGGCTGTTAAAACTGCTAATACCTCCTCCCTCTCAATGCAAATTTGTTCAAATATATCACAGTCCCCCTCCCTGATTTTTATACCTACACCATCCTTCTCTATAGTGAAAGTACTCATTTAAAACCTCAACTACGTCTTCTGGCTCCTCACACAGATTGCCACTTTAGTCCTAATGGGTCCTTCTCTTTCTCTGGTTATCCTCTTGCCCCAAATATACTTATAAAACGCCTTTGGATTTTCCTTTATTTTACCTGCCAGTGTTGTTTCATGCCCCCTCTTCGCTCTTGTAATTTATTTTTTAAGTAACCCCCTGAAGTTTTCTATATTCTTCTAGGGCTTCTGCTGTTTTGGGCCCTCAGTATCAACCATATCCTTTTTTCCTTATCCAATCCTGTATATTCCTCAACATCCAGGGTTCTCTAGGATTGTTGGTCCTACCCTCCACCTTTACAGGAACATGTTGGCTCTGCACTCTCACTATTTCCTTTCTGAATGACTCCCACTGCTGTGATGTAGATCTTCCTACAAGTAGCTGCTCCCAGTCCACTTTGGCCAGATCCTGCCTTATCATATTGAAATTGGCCTTCCCCCAGTTCAGAACCTTTATTTCCAGTCTATCTTTGCCCTTTTCCATAACTACTTACTGAGTTATGGTCACTATCACTGAAATGCTTCCCACTAACACTTCTAAACTTGCCCGGCTTCGTTCCCTAAAATTAGAACCAGCACCGCCCCTTTTCTTGTTGGACTTTCTACGTGTTGGCTTAAAAAGCTCTCCTGGACACATTTTAAGAATTCTGCCCCCTCTAAATCTTTCACACTTTGTCTATCCCAGTTAATATTGTGAAACTTGAAATCCCCTACTATTATTATCCTATGATTTTTGCGCTTCTTTGAGATTTGCCTACATATCTGCCCTTCTATCACCCCTGAATGTTTGGGGGTCTATGTTGCACTCCCAGCAATGTGATTGCCCCCTTTTTACTTTTAAGTTCTACCCACATGGCCTCATTTGAGGCACCTTCTAAGATATCATCCCCTTGATCAATATTGCAACACCACCTCCTCTTTTACAACTGCACCCCCCCCGCCCATCTCACCTGAAGATTCTATACCCCGGAATATTGAGCTGTCAGTCCTGCCCCTCCTTCAACCATGTCTCCATGATCGCAATGTTATCGTATCCCCATGTGTTAATCAACACCCTCAACTCATCTGCCTCATTCACAAGACTCCTGGCATTAAAATAAATGCTATCCAGCCTTGCCATGCTCGCTTGTGCTTTAACTTGACTATAAATATGCTCTGCCTTCCAGATTGACTTGGTTTTGCTTCTATACTTGGCTGTGCATCACTTCCTACTATACATCCACTCTGTATCCCATCCCCCTGCCAAATGTAATGCCCCAGTTCTAAAATATCTCAAATTTAAATGTTGCTTTCCTGTTACTAAATCCTCTTATGTTGTCATGTTTTTCTCCTTTATCTCAGGAGATCTCCTCCTCCCAGCAGTGCCACTCAAAATCTTGCCAGATGTTAAGACACAAGTCTGGTTCCTGTTACATATAACACGATGCATTGAATCTCCAACATCTGCAAATGGACCGGAATAACTTCAAAATGCCTCAGAATGTAATATTAGTCTAGGCTTCAAAAGGTGAATATAAACTGATGTCAGTTTACTTCAGCAGAAAAGAGTTGAGGATTTTCTCCAGTGAAGTGTCTATCAGTTGTCAGTTCAGGTTAAGCTTGAACTGTGGCAATACATGGCTTCATATTTTACAGATTAAACAGCAAATCACTTAAGATCAATTTACTCACACATATCAAATTGGAATGGTGAAAAGTGACATCCTGATAGCACAACTACTGTTGGAAGAAATGATTGCCATTTTACAGGAGATGCTGACCTAACATGACTGCTGTTCACTAACCATCACAACACTTACCATTATAGAGTCGAGAATGAACCCACCGTTACAGAGCGATAGAATAAACCCAGCATTATGGAGCCATAGGGCTGAATTTTGCCGTCAGCGAGCAGGAGGCGGGGCCTACTCCCTGACGCCTAAAATGACGCGGGATGATGTCAGGCAGAACCCCCGACGTTATCCCCCTCCCCCATTTAAATTTTCAGGAAGGTGGGGGCGCAGCAAAATCAGCAGTGGGCCCGCCGACCTGTCAATGGCCAATTGAGGCCATTGACAGGATCATTGAAACAATTAAAGGACCTGCCCGTCCAACCTTAAGGTTGGTGGACAGGCCAGGAGCCTCAGCGGGGAATGGAAAAATCATGAAACCTCATCCACCGGCGGGACGCGGTTTCATGCAGGGTTTTAAAAAGTTTAATAAACTTGTTATGTAAATTATGAACCTGTCCCATCTCATGTGACATTGTCACATGAGGGGGGACATGTTAAGGATTTTCTTTTCTATTTTTAACATTCTTAAAACTGTCAGCGATCTCCCTGAGGCAGCACTTAGCCTCAGGGAGATGTGTGCTCTTTCGTGCACATGTGTGAAGGAGCGCACTCTCACTTTTGGGGAATCCCCCCCTGCCCGCACAGGGAGCTCATAGCGCTTCCCCCGGGTGTCACGCTGGGTGGGCCTTAATTGGCCCGCCCTCGTAAAATTGTGGCGGGGCCCGTTTCTCCAGCGGAGATCAGCTCTCCGCCTGCCGGAAATTGGATCAGGCCCGCCCACCAGGTAGAAAATTCTGCCCAAAGAATAAACCTAACATTATGAAGCCATAGAATTGAGCCACCATCAGAGTCACAGAATAAAGCCACCATTTAAGGCCCTAAAAAAACTCACAGTTACTGTCCACAGAATGAAACCTGCGATACAGAGCCACAGAATGAACCCACTATTGCAGGGCTTTAGAATGAACTGACCAATACAGGGCCTTGGAGAGAAGCTGTTATTCGAGATCATTGAATGAACTTAACATTGCAGGGCCTCACTATGGACCAACTATTAACTAGCCATAGCACGAAAGGATTTGGTGAGCTGGATCTTCTTTGAAATAGTGGCACAAGATCTTCTACATCCATCCAAGATGGAAGATGCAGCCTTGGTTTAGCGGCTGATCAATGGCCCACCTCATTCCCAGGAACCAGGTCTAATAATGCCTCCTTTCTCATTGGACTGGAAACACACTGCTGTAGAAAATTCCCTTGAACACACTCTCAGAAATCTTGCCCGCTCTGCATGAATAGTTTTTCCTCATGTCGCCACTGCTTCTTTTGCCAATGACCTTAAATCTGTGCCCTCTGCTTCTCGCTCCTTCCACTAATGGGAACAGTTTCTCCCTAATTATTCTGCCCCGACCCCTCATGATTTTGAACACCTAATTCAAATCTCCTCTCAACTTCTCCAAGCGAGTGGTTAGGATCTGGAATACACTGAGTGGGGTGAAAACAGGTTCAATCAAGGCATTCTGGGGGTGGGGGGGAATTTGATTGTTATTTGAAAAGAAAGAATGTGCAGAGTTTCTGGGAGAAGGTGGGGTAATGGCACTAAGTGAGTTGCACCTTCAGAGAATCAGCACAAAATAACAGGCTATATTGCCTCCTCCTGTGCTGTGACCAATCCATGAGTCTTTTCATCCATTGAACTCTCTTATTTAATGTATCCTTTCTTGCTAGATTTTAAAGGGATAGTTCAGAATAAACAGAATAGATACATTCCAGGAACAAATCCACTAAGCCTTCTCTGAACTGCCTCCATCACATTATTGTGAAAGTATTCATTTTGTACATACGAACATATGAATTAGGAGCAGGAGTAGGCCAATCAGCCCCTCTAGCCTGGTCTGTCATTCAGTAAGATCATGGCTGATCTGATTGCAACATCAACTTGCCTACCCCCCGATAATCTTTCACACCCTTGTTTATCAAGAATCTATCAACCTCTGCCTTAAAAATATTCAAAACCCTGCTTCCAACACCTTTTGAGGAAGAGTGTTCCAAAGGCTCACCATCCTCTCAGAAAAAAAAAATTCCTCATCTCTGTCTTAAATGGGTGGCCTCTTATTTTAAACTGTGACCCTTAGTTCCAGATTCTCCCACAAGAGGAAGCATCCTTCTACATCTATCCTGTCGAGATCCCTTAGGATCTTATATGTTTCTATCAAGTCACCTCTTACTCTTCTAAACTCCAGTGGATACAAGACTGGCCTGTCCAACCTTTCCTCATAAGACAACCCACCCATTCCAGGTATTAATCCAGTAAACCTTCTCTGAACTGCTTCCAACGCATTTACATCCTTCCTTAAATGAGGAGACCCATACTGTACCAAGTACTCCAGATGCCCTCCTTATTAATCTTTTAGTCTTTCTCCACTGTTTTTTATATTCTGTACAATATTCTGACCTGCCACCCATCCTTGCAGAATTAAATGCTTTATATTTGAGCTTGATACTAATTTTAAATTTTTTAGTTAACCATGGATGGTGGGTCCTCCCCTTGGAATGTTTCTTTCTTGTTGGAAAAAATCTATTCTGTGTATTCTGGAATATTCCTCTGAATGTCTACAATTGCAACTCTACTGACCTACCCCTTAACCTAATTTGCCAGTTCACTTTAGCTAGCTTTGCTTCCATGCCCTCATAATTGCAATTACTTAAATTTAAAATACTAATCTTGGACCCACTCTTCTCTCCCTCAAACTGAATGTAAAATTCAATCATATTATGATCACTGCTACCTAGGGGTGCCTTTACTATGAGGTCATTAATTAATCCTATCTTGCACAATACCAGGTCTAGCCTGCTCTCTAGTTGACTTCAGAACGTGCTGTTCTAAGAAACTATCCTGAAAACATTCTATGCGCTCTACGTTCAGGCTACCTTTGCCCATCTGACTTTTCCAGTCAATATGTAATTAAAATACCCCATGATTATTGCCATACCTTTTTGACAAGTTCCATGATTTCTTCCTTTATACTCGGCCTACTAAGTGGGTACTGTTAGGGGGCCAGCACACCACTCCCACAAGTGATTTCTTGTCTTTAATATTTCTCATCTCTACTCAAACTGCTTCTACATCCTGGTTTCTTGAGCTTAGATCATCCCTCTCTACTGTGCTAATACCATCATTAAGTAACAGGGCCACCCCTCTACCTTTTCCTAGTTTCCTGTCCTTCCTAAATGTCATGTATATACCATTCAATATTCAGGTCTCTATAGTGACTATCAGATCACACTGTTAGAATTCTATTTGAGCTATCAGTTCAGCCATGATCTAACTGAATGGCGGAGCAGGTTTGACGGGCCGAATGGCCTACTCCTGTTCCTATGTCCTTACATTCCTAGTTGTGCGGCTCGCTAGAACACAGGTCCCAGCCTGGTTCAGGTGGAGACCATCCCAGCAGCACAGGTCCCACTTTCTGCAGTACTGGCGATAGTGCCTCACAAACTGGAAGCCACTTCTACCACACCAGTCTTTGAGCCACAAAATCATTTCTCTAATCTTATTTGCCCTATGCCAATCTTCATGTGGCTCAGGTAATAAACTCTGGATTATTACCTTTGATATTGTGCTTCTTAATTTGGTGCCTAGCTCCTCATACTGACTACGCAGAACCTCTTTCCTTGTCCTGCCTATGTCATTGGTCCCTACATGGACCATGATGACTGGATCTTCCCCCTCCTACTGCAAGTTCCTCTCTAGGCCTGAGCAGATGTCCTGAACCCTTGCACCAGGCAGGCAACACAGCTGTCTGGACTCTCGCTCTTTGCTGCAGGGAACAGTGTCAATCCCCTTCACTATACTATCCCCTGCTATCACTTAATTCCTTTCTGCTCCCTGCACTTGAATGACTTCTTGTAGCAAGGTACCATGGCTCATCCACCCTGCGACCTCCACTCTCATCCAAACAAGCTGAAAGAACTTAAAACCCGTTGGACAATTGCAAAGTTTGGGGCTCCTGCACTCCTTCCCCCTGGGTCCCCTTACCTACCTACCCCACTTGCAGTCACACCATCCTGTCCCTGACCACTGACAAAGCCTGAATACCCTATCTTAAGGGGTGTGACCGCCTCTTGGCACAAAGTGTCGAGGTAACTTTCCCCCTCCATGATGCATCGCAGTGTCTGCAGCTCAGCCTCCAGCTGACTCTGAGCCAAAGCTCCTCGAGCCACAAACACTTATTGCAGATGTGTTTGCCCTGGATCACAATGGCACTCAAGAGTTCCCACATGCTGTGACCATGACACACTGCCTGTCCTGTGATTCTTAATTAATTAACTACGTAATTATTTTATTCAATTAATTATTTTTCTTTATTACACATTTTATTAACCTTACCACAAATTTGTATACCATTTTGTACTTTTCTATTTGAAGATTTTCTATTGTTCTTCTGTCAACCTGCTTCCTAACTAGTTTGCATAGAACCTCCTTTAGCTCACTGAACATAACTAATTCTCCGTCATTTATATCATATTATATTATATTGTGATTGCTATTTCTCAATTGTTCCCCAACTGAAACAGTTTTATTTCTATTTCCAGACTGAAGTTAAGTCATGCATTCTTCAATGCAAACTCAAGATAGAATAACACAGCTTTCTGCTATACTCTTTACAGCATTCCAACCTCAGCGAGTTCAACAACTTGAGATCATAACCACTGCTCCGATTTGCTGATACCTAAGAATCAGAAAAGTCCTGCCAATAAAATATTGATGGCTATTGATGTGGATAGATGTGACATGAATAAGCACGTACCAAGGTTTTCTGAAATTCAGCAGAGGTTTACCATATAATCCAATGCCAGGGTCTGACAAGAATAATGGTGTGTCAGGATAGGCATTTTTCCTGAGTTTGACAGATACAAGAAGGTATACGTTTCTATGTTCAAGAGTGTCCTTCCTGAAAATACTCCGCTTGTAAATTGCTTTTCCTGCTGAAGTTAAATAATAAAATGATTGTAATCATTGTCGGACATTATTATAGCTCAAGTCAACAACGCAAAATTTATTGTTTTAATGACACCGTTTTCTCAGTGAGCAGGTGCTGGCAATGGTTCTGCTGTAACTGTTTGCACCTCCTTTGGATCCATCTTTTGTTGCGTTACTTGTTACCATCTGCTTTTGCCTTGCACTATTATCCCTTTAGTCATTCAATCACTCCTGATCTCAACCCTAATACAGACCTTCCCTTTGGCTCTTCCTCCCCGTCCCTATTTTTCCCTCTCACCGCATTTGCTTAAGAGCTGTTAAATCTCTAAGCTCTTCCAATTCTGATGACAGTCCATTGACCTGAAATGATAACTCTCCACACATGCAGCCTGACCTGCTGATTGTTTTCTGTGTTTGCTTCCAAGACATCTTTCCTTGTTGGATTAAAGCTTGCTGCTCTATGAGTCAACCCTGGATGCATCCTAAAAAGCCTTCCTTGCATTAACTGTACGTATTGCATGTACTGCCTTGACTGCAGTCTCTGAGTCCAAGAATTGGCTTTCCAGTGAGCGGGAGCTTCAATTATCAATATCTAAATGAGGTCAGGGTCTTGTTATCGCAATTCCTGGAGCTAAGGATGAAATGCAAAACAATTTTGTATTATTTTGTTATAGGCTGAATTTTGGTAGGGTGGTTATCACCCCGATGGCAGGCCGAAAAACTAGGGAGGGGTGGGGGGCAACCCCACCTCAGCCGTTTCTGGGACCTCCGCCCGGATTCTGCGACCATCAGGCAGCTGATAAGCTGCTGTCGGAGCTCCCACCCTTTAAGGGACAAGATTCCCCCTGAGTCAGAGGGTCGGCAGCTCCTCTGTCCCAGCAGCGCCACCAGAAGCAATGGCTATTGCTGGGACTGCACCCAGCACAGAGCATCACCATGGAGGCCACCCCTCAGGCCAAAGGAAGTGGAATTGGGGTTGCAGGGGCCAGTCAGGCATTCCTCACAGAGGTGGGCGGAGGTAGTTAGTGAGGGCGGGGTGATGTTTCTGCGAGGGTGGCCTTTGGCGCTTGGAGGGGCCTCCGTGGCTAACAGGTTGCCCGATCAGGAGGGGCCCTTCCCAATCCGAGCCCACAGGGAGGCCCACAGGTTTTGCTAGGGCAGTTTCCCCAAGCAGCACCAGCCAGGAAGCTGGGGACAGGAAGAAGCTGTGGGGAAAACAATGGCATCGTGTCAATGTCACTGGGCTAATAATCCAAAGGCCAAGGCTATTCCCCTGCACACATGGATTTACATCCCACCATGGCGGCTGGGTGGAATTTAGATTCAATTAATAATCCTGGAGGCCAGCAATCACTCGTTTTTGCAATTTTTATATTTGTGTATTTTATTTCTACCTTGCTCTCGATTTCAAGGGAACCTGTATTAAGCCCATATTGAATTTTTGAAAGTTACTTTGTAGACCTTGATTTAAAACTAAGTGTGATTGTACTTTCATTAAGTCAAGCAATTAATCAATTATGTAATCAATAGTAATCAGTAGTGAGAGTATTAACTGTGGATTTGTTTCTTCCTCTCTTTCACCTTGCTTTTATACTGGTCAGATCATATTCGCAGCTGTTATTTCATCTAAACTACTGTTTTCCTCTCTTCTGGCTAGATAAAAATTGTTTTCTATTGTTTAACAGGAGTCAGTCCTTAGCATTTGATGAGCCTTGGGCTACAAGCCAGGATAATGTATAACATTGCACCTGACCAAGGTGTGGAATCAGGAGATGGAGTTTGATTGATGGACAGTGTAACCTGATTGATGGAAGTTGGGAGACACCATCAAAGAGATGTGCAAACAGCTTGAATATTACGAAGCCTGAAAGCCTTGCAGTGCCTTTGAGAAGAATTTGATAAGGGCTAATAGCTGCCAGGCTCTTTGAGAAAGTCTGGATGGAGGCCACAGAAGGCTGGAATGGAGCCAGAAATTGGACTTACAGGGACCCAGCATCCGATGCTCGAGGCTGCAGCCGGAGTGGATTAGTCAACCACTGAAACCTACAGAGGAAGGGACGTCAACGGAGTGACTGACCAGAGACTCCAGCCCCATGCAAGGCTATTCGGAGATGTGGTGATATATGAACCAAGGGGAACATTACCATTTTAAAGAACTGTCTTGAACAGACTAACTTGGGGTTGTCTAATCATTTTGGGGAGCTGTTGTGAACAGACCAACTTGGGTTTTTTTTTACCATTTTGGGGAGCTGTTTTTACCAATTCGGACTGACCATTTGTGCCGTAATAAAGATGTCTTTCTTCCTTTCTTTTAGTATATGTCTATGATGTACCTACAGTGTTTTTTTCTTCCTTCTTTTCTTCTTAATCTTTTTTGCCTTTTTTAATCATTCATAATTGTTTAAAAAAGTTGTTGTTTTCACACTTTATTTGGTATTCAGTCACACATCCCTGTTATGTCTAGAGTACGGCTCTGAGCTAAGCGAGACTCTGCAAGGGACTCTCATGCCCCTGCAAATTTGGAATTGAAAGCTTGTCTCAGTGAAGATGACCATGAAACTACCGTCAATTGTTGTAAAAACCCATCTGGTTCACTAATGTCCTTTAGGGAAGGAAATCTGCCATCCTTACCTGGTTTAGCTTGCATGGGACTCCAGATCCATAGTAATGTGGTTGTCTCTTAACTGCCCTCTGAAATGGCCTCGCAAGCTACTCAGCTCAAGGGCAATTAGGGATGGGCAACAAACGCTGGACTTGCCTACATCCCATGAAAGAATAAAGAAAATAAAAGGGCCTTTAATTGGCTACTTAGCAGCCTTAATCAGGGGCTTCTGAGCAGGGGTGCCATCCTCCACCTTTCCCACTGCTGATATAATTCCATGGCGCCAGGAAGGTGATGGACACTTCACCTTCAGTATTCCTTCCCGACTGTCCGGGCCCCCTGCCTCCCAACCAGCCCCTGAGGCTCCACTTAAATTCTGAAGACAGCCGTGCCCGTTTTTATCCAATACGCTGTGGTAATTTGATGTGTAATATACCTTTAAGAAGAATGTTATAATGGAAGATCACATGATCTTAGTATCCAATAGAGGAGTAGCGCCGGCTACTTCAGTAGTCAGTAATCTATAGTTAGAGTCAGTAGTGTAGAGACAGCGTTTGAGCTGAAAGCACACAAGTGTAGCTGCTGAATACCTTTGTAAATAAACAGAATGTGTTCCACCTAAGAACTGTCTGCTGACCTACTCTGTCTACTGTGCCAATTCGGCTATTCCAAAATAAGCATGCAACCCGGATCCATTAGTCCCAGTAAACTAGTGACCAGGATCCAACATACGCTTATCCCCAAAATAAGTCTGCTGCTAAGTTTCCAGAATTAATTCATCATTTCCACATTCCGAAGTGAACCAACTATCACCAGGCTTTAGAATATATCAACCATTACAGAGTCCCATTAAGGAATCCTAGAGTGAATTCACCATTACAAAAACCTAGCACAAATCTATCATCACTGGGTCATAGAATAAATTGACCATAGAATCATTGAATGATATATAGCACAGAAGGCTATTCACACCATCATTCCTATGCTAGCCCTTTAAAAGTGCAACATGATTAATCCTACTCCACTGTCCTTTTCCCATAGCTCTGTGAGTTTTTCCCTTTCCGATTATTTATCTAATTCCCTTTTGAAAGCCATCATTGAACCTGCTTCCATCCAGTCAGGCAATTCCAGATCAAAACAATTCTCCACGTGGGAATAAACGTTCTCATATCTCTTCTGTTTCTTTTGCCAATTAAATCTGATATTAAAACCGCGCACAACATCCCAGGTCCTCTACTTTACACAGCAATGAAACCAGCCAGCCATGAGTTGGCTGATCTGGTGCACTAATGATCAAACTGGTCAGCTGGACAATGTGTTGTTTCACAATTCCAACATACTAGTGAAGGATTGACAGGTGACTATGCTTACAAAGATTGCTGTACGTGAGTGAAATGAAAACTGAGAAGCTGGTAAGTGTTCATGGAAGTTTGTCCAATTAGCACTGCACATGGCAGCAACACTGTGAAAGCAGAACACTCACATCCATAAGACACCTTCCGTGACCTCAGGACATCCCAAAGCACTTTGCAGCCAATACAGAACCCTGGAATAAGTCTACCATTACAGGGTCCTAAAAATGAGCGGACCATTCATGCTTTATATTGTATGCTTTATAAACCAACCATCACCAGAGACCACGGCCTGGGCTTTACCGGCCCTCTAAGGATGGGCCAGTAAATAACAAAGGAAGGCGGGTTGGAATGTCCATCATCATGGCATTTTGCCAGCAGCGGGGAAGGTGGAAGATGGCCCACCCACTCAGAGGCCAACTGATCCATGCCAGTGGCAAATTAAGGGCCTCTCCCCGCAACTGCTGGCATTTGCCCAGTGAAATGTGGGCATTCTGCCACATGGGGAGACCACCTGGTGGCCTCCCCGCGGTCTGGAAGGGGAGGGCTACTAATCGGGCACTCTGTGGCCCATGGAGGTATGCCATGGGAACCACACCACACCCTCCAACGCCACTATCGCTGCTGCCCCCCCTCACCTGGGCCTGCCGACTTACCGGGTGCAAATACAGACTCTTTTGACATGTGTTTCAATAAGCTGGGGTTATGTTTTTCTTCGTAACCTATAACTCATGCCTCACAACCCTGTCCCCGCCCCTCACCCAACGGCAGCAGTTTTCCCCACCACCCACCCGCGCCCCCCCCAACCTGGAGCAGCTTTCTCCCCCACCAATTGCGCCCCCCAACCCAGAACAGCTTTCTGCCCCATTAACACCCCCCCAAGCAATTTTCTTCCAGCCCCCCATCACCCCCCAACAAATCGCAGCAGTTCTCATCCCCTCCCTCTCCCCCTCCTCCCTCTCCCCCTCCTCCATCTCTTCCCCATCTCCATCACTTCCCCATCTCTTACACCCTCCCCCTCTCTCCCCCTCCCCTTTTACTCACCCCTGTCCCATCAATTGCCCCCCCATCTCTTACCTCCCTATCCCCACTCTCTCCCCATTGTCCTCCCTTCCCTCCCTCATCATTTAACCCCTCCCCCCCAGTCTCTCCGCCCCCCCCCCACTCTCACCCCTCCCTCCCTCACCTCTTACCCCAACTCCCCTTTCCCTTTCCCCCACCTATTTCACCCCTCTTTCTCCCTCATTCGCTCTGTCTCTCTTGCTTTCTCTCTCTCTCAATATTACCCACTCCCCTCTCTCTCCCTCCCCCACCACTTCTCTGTCTTCAGTCCCCTCCCCACCCCATCAGCTCTGTTTGCAGTGGTGGTAGGAAATCGGAATTGGGAGCAGCAATGGGCCAGCAACATGGTGAGTATTCGGGGAGTTGGCTGGGGGACAGGGAGTGGGATTGTGGGGGAGGTGGGGGTGGCGAAGGAGGGTTGGAGGGAGTCACATGGTGAAGGTGGGAAGAGTCAAGAGTCATGGTTGGGGCCCAGGGTTCGGCAGAGACTAGAAGGGGTGGGGGTGGGGGCGAGAGAGTTTGGAGACTGGAGGGGGTGAGGGGTGGGGGAAAGAGTTTGGAGACTGGAGGGGGCGAGGGGTGGGGGAAAGTGTTTGGACAGTGGAGTGTGGGGAAGAATTTTGACCCTGAGACTGAAGGGAAGGAGTTGGAGGAGTCAGTTTTTAGACCCTGATTCTGGCTATGGAGAGAGGGAGAGCGAGAAATAGAGAGAGAAAGAGGGAGAAAGAGAGAGTTATGACCTTTACACCCTGAGGCTTTTGGGTGGAGGAGGGGGTGGTGGTGAAAGAGGTTAGAGCCTGAGGCTGCAGGGAAAGAGAGAGAGAGAGAGAGAGAGAGAGAGTAGACCTGGGGCTGGAGGGACGGTGGGTGGGGGGAGGGTGGGGGGGGGGGGGGGTGCAGTTTGGTGAGAGAGTTCAGACCCTGAGACTGGGGGAGGTGGGAGATTTTGGACTCTGAGACTGGAAGGGGAGGGATATCAGGGGGAGAGAAATTAGACCCAGAGACTTGGGGGGAGGTTAGGTGGGTGGAAAGTATAGACCTTGAGACTAAAATAAATTAAGAACTGCTGGGGACCTGGTGGGTGCTGTCATGTACTGTGTAGTGGAAAGATTTTTTTGGTCTAAAGGAAAAAAAAACTGAATAAATACAGATATTAGTTAAGTAATTAATTTCCTTGTATTTTTCAATGCAGGTTGCTGGGCACATTGGATAGCTTTGAGGATGTCGGCCAGCTTTGAGCGTCTTTTGCCATTTAATTGCATTTGATGTCAAAGACGTCAAAATGCTGCTGATCTGTGACCAAACTCATTCGAAATTAGAACATTTTATATCAAATAATCGCTGATAGTTTTTGAGCGCACGGAATGCAAAAATGATGTCAAAATTTTCAGATAGGGAAAGCACCATCAGTGCCGGTGATTTGCAGATGAATACACGAACTGATGGCTGGAGAGGAAACTAATCATGATGTTAGTTTGTAGTGTGACACAATTATTTTGAGGCACTTCCAATTTGTTTCCCTGGAGTTTATTCTCCATAAAATTAGCAATCAGGTCATGTAAAAAAATGGGAAAAATTCTGGGAATGAGATAACAAAGTGAGGACATAGGGTTAGGAACAGGAATAGGCAACATGGTTCCTCAAACCTACTCCGCCACTCAATACACTCATCGCTGATCTTCTACCTCAACTTTACCTTCCCTGCCTGATCTGCACATTCCCTCTATTTCCTTGGTGCCCAAAAATCTATTGATCTCAGCCATAAATATGCTCAACAGCTGAGCTTCTCCAGCCCTCTGTGGTAGAGAATGCCAAAGATTCACAACCCTCTGAGTGAAGACGTTTCTCAGTCCTGATTGCCTGACCCCTTATGCTGAGCCTGTGATCCACCCCTCCACCACCCCGAGCTCTAGTCAATGAACAAACTATCGGCGCAGATAACAAATAATAGGATACAGAGCAGAGACATTCACGCGCCAAGTGGCTAAGATCTGGAATGCGCTACCTGAGCGTTGGCAGAGGCAGGTACAATCGAGGCATTCAAAAGGGAATTGGATTATTATCTGAAAAGGACGGATGCGCAAGGTTACAGGGGGAAGGCGGGGTAATAGCGCTCGGTGCATTGCTCATTCAGAGAGCTGGTGCAGACATGATGGGCCGAAAGGCCTCCCTCTGTGCCCTAACAATTCTGTGATTCTTAGCTTCTGGCCATACCCGACCTGGAAGTATTTGATCCTCACCCTCCATGCCCCAAACTGCAAAATCTTCCATTCTTCACATTGATGTGAATCCAAAATACATATACGTTTTTAATTAAGTTACTTCATATTTTAGCACAGTTAATACATTTTCTGACTGGACTATTAAAAGTTTAATGTTTGCACCTTCATAATGTACATTAATTAACGTGTTATAAAATGTATCTCGTTTGTACCTGTCTCCAATGCCCTCCCTGACCAGTGTTCAAAGCTGAACCTCACTGTTTGCGAACCCGATGTCCGATTTGACCTATGGCTGAGCATCCTCTCTATATCATATCACTATAGATACCATATCCTCTCTGTTGCCAAGATCGCTTATATGCATATCCTTCGTATCCAGTCTCATCCTTAATATCCACCTCTGCTCCTGCCTCAGCCCATCTACTGCTGAAACCCTCATCTATGCTTTTGTTATCTCTAGTCTTGACTATGACAATACTCTCCTTGCCAGCTTCTCACCTTACTCTTTCCATAAACTTGAGCTGATTCCATAACAATTTGTAATTTTTTAGCATCTTTACTGCAGTAAAATGTCCCAAACAGAAGTGTTGTCAAACACAATTTGACAACATTCAACATGATCATGGCTAATCTTCTAACTCAACATAAGGAAAAATTAGGGCAGGTGGTCAAATATTTGGTGATGGAGGTAGTTTTTAAGGAGACACTTAACGGTGGAGAGAAAGAGGCAGGGGGGTCTAAGGAGGGAATTTCAGAGCTTGGGACTCAGTCAGCTGAAGGCATAGCCGCCAATGTTGGAGTGGTTACAATCTGGGATATGCAAGAGGCCAGGATTAGAATATAAAACAAAAACAGAATTACCTGGAAAAACTCAGCAGGTCTGGCAGCATCGGCGGAGAAGAAAAGAGTTGACGTTTCGAGTCCTCATGACCCTTCGACAGAATATGGTAGGTATCTCAGAGGGTTGTGTGACTGGAGCAGAGATGGGGAAGGGCGAGACCATGGAGGAATTTAAAAACTGGGCTGAGAATTTTAAAACGGAGGCTTTGCTGGACTGGGAGTGTATACACAAACACATTGTTTGCAGTTAGATTAAAAATGTTCTTAATCACCATGTGAACCATTAGCCTGGGCATCCTGCTGTGTTAATTAGCAAAGCTGAGGAACTGAATCATTACTAGTCCTACTGTTAGGATTAAACATTAGGGGAAAACTGAAGAATTTAACTGAAGCCATTAACTTGGTGTATGTTTTATTTGCTCTTAAGTGTTATCTGTTGTACAGGAGACACATTTATTATGTATCTTAACCCTGTGCAGTTCAGAAAACAAATAAAATTAAGTCTCCTTTTGAATGGCGGCCCTTTTTTTTAAACTCTCCTTCATCCATCCACTCTGTCTCAGCCCCTTAATTATTCTCTGGAACCCCACCCCCCACCCTGTATTCTTTATGTCTTTGACACCAGAACTTGGCATCAGAGAGTTACCAGTTCCTGATTTACCTCAGCGTTCCTCTTAAGCCTTGCTGCCTTGGTGGCGTTCCAAACATTGACCCTTGACCCTTCACCTAGATTTCTCCACTTCTAAAAAAAGGATAGATAATAATTTGAACAGACAAAGCGATTTGGCCTTTCAAGGAGGAGAAATGATAGGCAGTTCAACAAGTGGCACTGCTTAGATCATTACATAAGGCCTCACAGATTTCATAATTCATGGCATTATTTGGGAAATTTGGCACAAAAGCATCTATGTACTGCTCAGTGTGATAGGCCACATTACTAAGTCATGAATAGATGACTGAACAGTCTTTGTTCACTCTACTCAAGCCATGTCACTTGTGAAGAAAGGAATTCAAACTGAGAACAGACTTCATTCTTAGAGCATGGCACTGCCAGAGAAAACACTGGGGGAGTATACAGTGGGAATGAAGTATTGGATTTAAAAAAAAATCTTCAAACAAGCGCTTGGAGCCAACAAGGAGGGGTTGGTCCGTCAAGCTGGCATTCAGTGCTGTTCCGTCCATTCACTCGCAGTCCAAGGGGAACAGTGAGATGTCTATGCAGCATAATTTGTTGCTGAATTGGAAAAGAGAGGGCACTGTGTTCTCCGGAGCGCTCTGGCTGCCAGAAGTGAGTGTTGGGCACTGTGCGCGGCCACAGATTTACTCCCCGGTCCCGGGTCACAGGGGCTGAGGAAGTCAGCGAAATGAAATGGGAGGAATGCACATTATGGTCTTAATGGTGTCGAAGTGGATGAGGGGGTTGGGGGGGGGTGTTGGGGGAAGGGGCTTGCAGGGATAGCCTACATCCTAAGCCTAATAATCAAGGAGCTTCCATCATCACAAAATGCCCACTAAGGATTAGATGACTTTAAAGATAAAATGCACATAAACTACAGAATTATTGATGAAGTGTGCAGCCATCCGAAAATAAAGAGATATAGGGTCATAAGATGATACATGTAGAAGAAGACCATTCAGCACATTGTGCCTGTGCCAACCCTCTGGTAGAGTTATTTAATGAGTCCCACTCCCCTGCTCTTTTCTAATATCCCTGTATGTTTATACAATTCCCTTTGAACATTCCTATTGAATCAGTTTTCAGCATCCTTTCAGGCAGTGCAGTTTACAGTGGGGGGAGAGAGAAATGGAGTTACTATTTCAGGTCCAGAAGTTGTTAGGGATAGCCTGCTTTTAAGTAAGGTGTACTGTTCAACTGTTCTGTATTCGATTATGTGCACCTGCTTACTATTGATGCTGACTGGGCTTGATTGGTTAAGCCTGGGTGTGGACTCAAGGAAGAAACAAACTGTAGAAAGAGCTGGAAGCCAGAGCTGAAACATGGAGCAGACATTTTAAAGCATTGTAAATAAAACCCTGTTACACACATAGAAACTAGTGCCATCCCTGCACAGATCTAAAATTTAAATATACAACACAAAGTAGAAAGGAAGGGAAGAAGAAGGGAGCAGAACGGAAAGTGTCAAGCAACTCTTTTTATTCTTTCACTGACCACCTTTCCATGGCCCCTTACTTGTTAATAAGTTGTGCTGCTCTAACATCTCCCAGTTCCGAGGAACGTTCGTCAACCCAAAATGCTAACTTTGTTTTTGTTCTCTCTGAGGATGCTGCCTGACCAGCAATTTCAGTTTCTGTTTCACTTTTCCAGCAGTCTGCTTTCATCACAGCCATTTCACTGTTATTTAAAATGACAATACTGCTCAACGATTGATGCCAGCAGTGACCATACAAAGTCATGGCTCTAGGGAGTTGGGGGAACCACCTGCTTGTGGAGGTATTGCTATCACCCAGTGATACAGGTGAATTCTGCCCCACGTACCAATTTGAGATGAATACACTTCTCCAGTGCCAGGGGTGCATGATCTTGGTGGACACAGGACCTCATCATCACAAAATTGGACATGGGCTGCTCACAGCCCCGGCCTGTCAAATAAATGAATCATGGGCAACTGGCAGTTGACCTTAAGGTGAAGATGACTGCCCTGGCAGCACCTTGTGCCCTGTCACTGAAAAGGAATTTCTAATCCTAAACTACGTTGCGGCTCAACTATTCCAAGTCTCTCCTGATTGGCTTCCCCACTTTTCACCCTCCATTCGTTTCACCCAGAATTTTGCTGCCTGCATCCTATCTCAACCAAAGTCCCATTCACCTATCATCCCTACGCTGGATCCCAGACTGGCACCGCCTCAATTTTAAAATGTTCATCTTGTTTTCAAATCCCTCCAAGGCCTCGCCCCCTCCCTATCTCTATAATCTCCTCCAGCTTGAAGGCCCTCTGAGATCTCTACTCTCCTCCGAATCTGGCCTCCTATGCATCTCCAATTTTAATCACTTTGCCATTGGCTGTTTTGGCCCTAAGCTCTGGAATTCCCTCTCTAAACTCTCCGCCTCTCTCCTTTCCTATAAAACACTCCTTCAAACTACCTCTTTGTCTAAGCTTTTGGTCATCTGTGCTCGTATCTCATCTCTGTGGCTCGGTGTCAGGTTTTTATTGATGACGCACTTGTGAAGTGCCTTGGCATGATTTGCTACATCAAAGGTGTTAAGTAACTGCAGGGGGTTGGTGTTGGATTCTAGCAAGACACTCAGCTCAGCATTAACATCCTATGAGCCCTTCACTACATGGGCTCTTGGTGGATCGAGAAGGAGATTGAGCACCACCTCCTCGAGGCAAACTTGGATGGGCAACAAATGTCAGCCTTGCCAACGATGCCCAGCAACAGTGAGAATGAATAAAATGAAAGGGTATGGAATAAAACAGTACATAACACAGGGACAGGAGTTAGCCCTGCAAACCTGCTCCGCCATTCGATGAGGCCATGCCTGACCTGTATCTTAACTGCAGCCACCTGCCATGGCTCCATATCCTTGTGTACCCTTAGAACCAGGCACTGATTAGCATCACAGTTGGCAGGATGATTGGCGTAGGAGCCATAATGTGTTGTTCTGAGGTTACGGACATGGAGGGTTAGTGAATCTCTGGCTAAGACTGAAAAAAAAAATCCTGGCAGCATCTGGTGCTGTTACTGACAGCAAGAATAAGATGGGAAAAAAAAACGCATTACTCAGCACTGAAGTCTGTCAACTCAAAGCACAAAAATACATCGCTGGAAATTATAAATCATTAAAAAAAAAATTGTTGAACTTGGCAAGCCTCGTCTGAGGCATCTATTGCCTTATTCCACAAAAGATTCGCAATCAATCGCTGAGTGAAGCTTGCTGAGTTCGACAATTAATGTCACACTCTTTCCTGTGCTTTTTCCCTGGAGCAGCAATGGATATTTCTTTTATCTCCTTCGCTCATTGGGCTTGCTGACTGTGCCAATGATGGGATCAAAAATCCACTGTTGACATCCATCAACCTAATTGAGAAACCCATGCAATCTCATCAACCGCAGGCACCACTCAGCTACTCATATAGAAATGGCACAGGCTGCACATGCAATGATTTGTCATAGCTTACCGTGCTGTCTAAGGCGTCAGCTTTGGTTTGTCAGGTAGCAGTCTTTACTCCGAGCCAGAAGGGTGTGGGTCCAAGTCTCAGCCAAGGCACTTGAGCACAATCTAAGCTGAACAGTGAAGGAAGTGCTACACTATTGAAGGCACACTTGTGCAAGTGAGATGTCAAAGCTAAGGGCATTCGTAACATCCCAACGCACCTTACAGCCAATGAAGTACAGTCACTTTCATCATCTAGGAAATGCTACATCCAATTTGTGCACAGCAAGATCCCACAAACAACAATGAGACAGGCGACTGCGTAATCTGTTTTTCTTTTAATGTTGATTGAGAGATAAATATCGGCAGAGGAGAACTAGTGTGCTGTTCATCCACATAGTGCCATGGGACATTTTTACATCACCAGGGAGGGCAGACAGGGCCTCAGGTTTAACATCTCACATGAAGTATAGCATCTGCAGCAGTGCGGCACTCCCTCAGTATTGCACAGGAGTGTCAATCTAGATTTGTGCTTGAATCTTTGGAATGGTACTTGAACTCAGAACCCATCTGACTGAGAGACAAGACTGCTACCCGCTGAGTCATTGCTGAATTGCATTTGATAGGAGCTTTCTCAAGATAACAGGTTCCATAATTGGGTTCCCAGGGCTGGGTACAAAGGCGTAGGCTGAGAGTCCATTCCTCCACTACACCACCCCACCCCCCACCCCCTGTTCCTCTCCAATGTTCCCCTACGCCTAGGATCACATGAGTGCTGAAAAGGAACATCTACCCCACTGATTTTATAGATTTTAAGGCATGGGCATGGCCTTCAGCAGTGGGGCAATGAAAATCAGAAACGCACATGAGGGCAGAATTGGAGGGACACAGGAATTATTGAAGTGTTGTAGGGCTGGAATAGTTTACAGAGCAGTTCAAGAAGGCAGCTCACCACCGCCTTCTCAAGGGCAACCAGTGATGGGCAATAAACGCTGGCCCAGCCAGCAAAGCCCACATCTTGTGAAAGTATTTTCAAAAATTCTCACCCCAACTTCTTTGGGAATCATCCAAACACTGGAGGCAGCGGCATAAGTAATTGGAAAATTCTGTCCAGTAATCTTTAGGATTGAGTTAAGTGTCTCTGCTTGAGTGTTTCAAAGGTCTTTTAGTGAGTTCCAATATTCACAAATGACACCTGACAAAAGAACATTTTGACCAAATGGATATCCCCTAAAGGACAATGAAAATAAGTAGACCAAAGTTTAAAAGGGCTGAGACCATCCATCAAGCTGACAGGAAACATTCACATAACAATGAGGCATATTATATTGGCAATTATATTTAAAGAGAATTGGATAAATATGTAAGGGAGTGGGTGATTGAAGGTTAATTCTCAGGATAGGCTGTAGATTGTTTTCTGATCGTATGTTTTCCTATGTTCCTATGTCTTGTCCCCACAGGATAGACAGTTTCACCTTCTCAAGCAAATGACAGCCCTGAACTTATGTAACCCACATTGGACCATAATGGGTTTCTTTCCTCCAACTTTGTTAACTCCGGACTTGACTGCTCCAACACATTCCTGGCTGACCTCCCACATTCTACCTACCATAACATGAGGACATTCAGAACTCTGCTGCCCGTATCTGAACATGCACTAAGGTCCCACTCACCCAACCCCCTCCGTGCTCGCTGACCTACAGTGCCTTCTGGTCAAGCAACACCTTCGAGTTTAAAATTCTTACCCAGGTTTTCGAATCTCTCCTCAACCCCACCGCTCCCTATCTCTGCATTCTTCCAGTTCCGGCCTCCTCACTCCACGACTGGCTTCAACTGCCAAGGCCCTAAGCTCTCCATCTCTTTCTTCCTTTGAGACGCCCCTTAAAATCTCCTTCTTTAAGCAAGATTCTGGTTGCCTGGCTAAATGTCTTCTTAGGTGGCTTGGTATCAAATTATGTTTGCTGACGTTCCTGTAGAGCAACTTGGGATATTTTATTATGTTATAGGCGTTATATCAATGCAAGTTGTGGCTTCTTTTTAAAAATTGGATCCAATTCTGCAGATTTCAGGATTGGTCTCAAAAGACACATCATTTGTTTTTCCCCAGGAGCCAGAGCATCCAATTTTTAAAGGAGAATTTGATCTTTTCATCTTTCACATTGGAAGCCTCACGAGACCCTTGGATGACCCATTACTTGTGGGTTGGAATGGAATAGAGGATTTTTGAACCACGTGAAATTTACCTTCTTATGTTTAATTTGATCTTCATTGAAGCCTTAACTCCAACCGTGATGGATGCTAACTGCGGACTGAAGAGGTGGCATGTATTGGATGGGTGATAGTTCACAATTCCTTGTGCCTTCATTGCTGGTTAAGCAATTCAATTCTGTTGCATCTCAAAGAGGCACGGCCAGTGTCACCTCAGCCACGAGGGCTGGGCCATCAATGTTGGCTTTGTCGGTGACCCCACATCCCAAGGCCAAAATTTTTTTAAAAGCTGCATAGACATTCTGTAGCGTAGAAGTCAAAGTGGTTTTCTGCCTTTTTGTGACCTATATTTTCGCAGTCTTGCAAAATCTATGGTGTACCCAAAATGGTGCTGGGAATCCAGATCGGGAAATGCCACCCCCATTTCCGACAGACCCTATTTTCACCAGCAGGGGAACAGGATGAGGCATGAATCACACAGGGGGTAAAGCCCAATGCTGTAGGGATGGTTGAAGTCAGTGCTGAGCTCAAACAGACCCCATTTTCACTGGAGAAAGGGCCTTATCCTGCAGCGTGTGTTATATGATTTTTAGGGTAGATGGAAATGGACATCAAGGGTGGGTAAAGTCTGTGCAATTGTCAAGCTGTCATGCTATTTTAATCCCCTGCTCTTTAATTTAAAAAAAAAACAGGCTGCTTGTATCTGTGCAGAAAATCCGTTCATGGGATGTAGGCTTTGCTGGCTGGGCCAGCATTTATTGTCCATCCTTAACTGCCCCTTGAGAAGGTGGTGGTGAGCTGCCTTCTTGAACCGCTGCAGTCCATGTGGTGTAGGTACACCCACAGTGCTGTTAGGAAGGGAGTTCCAGGATTTTGACCCAGCGACAGTGAAGGAACAGCCGATATATTTCCAAGTCAGGATGGTGAGTGGCTTGGATGGGAACTTCCCGGTGGTGGTGTTCCCATGTGTCTGCTGCCCTCATCCTTCTAGATGGTAGTGGTTGTGGGTTTAGAAGGTGCTACCTAAGGAACCTTGGTGAGTCCCTGCAGTGCATCTTGTAGATGGTACACACTGCTGCTACTGTGCATCAGTGGTGGAGGGTGTGAATGTTTGTGGATGAAGTGCCAGCATTGTCCTGGATGGTGTCAAGCTTCTTGAGCGTTGCTAGAGCTGCACTTATTTAGGTAAGTGGAGAGTATTCCATCACACTCCTGACTTGTGCCTTGTTGATGATAGTTTCAATAGTTGTTTGTTGATATAACCTTAAATGTTATCATTTTAGTATTATTACTGTTTGACTTTACAATCTATCATTATCACAGTGAGTGGGTGCTGTGGGTTCAGTTTGATTGACAGCTCTAAGAGGTTATTAGAGGATTGGCTGCCTTTGATGTACTGTTATGAATACAAATGTTTATTTTTATAAAGAAATAAGTACTTGAGGAGATTTAAATGCATTGAAGGGGCTTTCATGAATGGAAGAGATGTTTTACAAAGTGAAGTCTGTAACAGATATTTGGAACTTTATTTCATTTCTTTTCAGCATGGCTGCTAAGGTGGTGGATACTGGGTGAGTTGGCATGGAAGGTGTAAAGGCAAAGTGTGATGAGTGGGGATCGTGAGTTGGCATGAGTTGGCACTAAGTTGACATAGGAGCTATAAGGGGACATGTGGGTGATTGGGATTTCAAAGGTTGCATGAATTGGCAGGTATGGGATTAGGGAGTGGGTCAGAGGTGAGGGGGATGAGGGGCGAGGCCTAGAGGGCCCAATATTTAACAAAACTACCGGGATGAACTCCCAGGGGTCCAAAGCAGGCCTTTTAATCAGCCCATCTCGGCACTTGGCGGCCTCAGATCTACATTCGGGGTGGGTGTGACGAGCAGAGGGTGGAACAAGCGGAGGGTGGGCCCAACTCCATCCTGCACCAGTTCCCCTGGAACGAAGATCCTGGCATTTGGGGCACATTTACCCAAAGTGGATATGGTGAGCCAGGAGATTTCCTGACTCTGTGCACTGGTCTCAGAAGCAAAAATCCTGGCCAGTAGTTCCTTTTGCAATCATCTAAAATCAATCATACTGGCCAATCGGTCCCTTTAATAAATGTGCAGGAAGCTGTGGCCAGTTTGCTTTCTTCCTATCCTTCCTCTTGTTCTTACCTTCTGAATAGTGGGAGAGTGTTAGCAAGCTGACACAGGATGCTCCAGCACCAGACCCAAAGACTGTAATCCGCATAGAGTCTCCTCCAAATGCTCCGATGTTTTCGCTAATCCACCTTAAGGCTTGGATTTGGTCAAGCAATCCATAATTCCCTTTGGCAGCTTGGTCACCTGTGCTTAGGAAGCCTGCGAATAGGAAAAAAAGGAATGGATTTAGCGTGGGATACCAGCTAGTGACCGCAAAGCATGCCATTGTGTGTCAGTGGAGCTTTAGCTTTTTTTTTGGAAGGTTTGACTTGATCAGATGGTTGTATGTTTTACGTCTCGGATCTATGCAGAGATGCCACCCCAGCTTAGATGTGTGTAGGAATTTTGTTTGCAGTGATTTAAAATGTCTACCACGTCCAGCTCTTTCTACAGCTTTGTTTACTTTTTTCCGAGTCCACACCCAGGTTTAACCAAGCAAGCACAGTGAGCATCAATAGCAAACAGACTCACATAATTAAACAGAGAACAGCTGGACCACTGAGCAGAACATTGACCCCCTTGTGTCTTTGGAGTTATCCCCTTTACCTCTGAGAATTGAACTCACATGCCATCAAGATAAAAAGACTAAAGTCTCTTTTATTGCTGCTTGTTTGGACGTGACCAACATCAGCATAACTCCCTTAGCACCAAAGAAGCCATCAGCCATAGCTCATAGAATCATAGATATATACGGCATAGAAGGAGGTAATTCAACCCATTGTGTCAGTGCTGGCTACTCTAATCTTCATCTGTAGCCCTGTACGTGATGGCACTTCGAATGTATGTTCAAGTATCTTTTAAATATGCCTCTGCCATCTTTTCAGGCAGTGAATTCCAGACCCCCACCACCCTCAGGGTGAAGAAAATTCTCATCGTCTCCCCTGTAATCTTTCTGGCAATTACTTTAATCTATGCCCTTGATTATTAAAACTTTTGCTAAGAGGAAAATGTCCTTCCTACCCACTCTATCTCGGCCCCTCATCATTTTACACACCTCAATTAAATCTCCCCTCAGCCTCTGCTGTTCCAAAGGAAACAGCCCCAGCCCATCTAAGCTTTTCTGCTAGCTAAAATTTTCTAGTCCTATCAAATTCTGATAAATCTCCTTTGTACGCTCTCTAGTGCAATCCCAGGAATATGATGACCAGGGCTGCATGCAGCACTCTAGCTGTGGTCAAAGTAATGTTTCATTCAGTTGTAGCATGACCTCCCTAATCTTTACATCCAATGCTTTGGCTAATAGAGGAAAGTATGCCTTCTTAACCACCTCATCTACCTGTCAGCACTCTCATATCTGAGTCAGGAGGTTGCAGGTTCGAATCCCACTCCAGACACTTGAACACAAAAATCTAGTTTGTTACTCAAGTGCAGTACGGAGGGAGCGCTACCCTATTGTGTCACCTTTCGGATGATTGGATAGGTTGGGGTTATTTTCCTTAGAACAAAGAAGGCTGAGAGGTGACTTGATTGAGGTGTACACAATTATGAGGGGAATAGATAGAGTCGACAGGATAAAATTGTTTCCCTTGATGGAGGATTCTAGAACCAGGGAACATAGATTCAAGATAAGTGGCAAGAAGGTGTAGGGGGGACATGAGGAAGAACGTTTTTATGCAGAGGGTAGAGGGTGTCTGGAATTCGCTACTCAAGTTGGTGATAGAGGCAGAAACTTTAAACTCTTTTAAAAAGTACCTGGATCTGCACCTAAAGTGCTGTAAGCTGCAGGGCTATGGGCCGGGTGCAGGAAGGTGGGATTAGAAAGGGCACCAGGGTGAACTCGTGCTGGCATGGACAAGATGGGCCGAATGGCCTCCTTCTGTGCTGTAACTTTTCTATGGATCTATGGTTCTATGGATGAGAAGTTTAGACGACTTCCCCTCTTGGCAAATGTAAAAGATCCCATGGCACTAATTCAAATAAAAGCAGGGGAGCTCTCTCTGATGCCAGGATAATATTTATAACTTAAATCATACATTCACCCGATCATCTGGTTGTGTAGTATTAGGGTGTTCGGGACTGTAAGGGTTAATGTGGGAAAGAGTACCACCACATTATGATGTAGAGGGTCACATGGGAGTAGTAGAGCGTAATAGGGAGTTTGGTAGAAGTTAGCAGGAAGATATCACCCAGTCAGGACTGTATCCTTTATATGTGTATATAGTTATCAGCTACTAATAACTAGCTATTGTTCAACCATACAAGCCTCTAGACCTCTTCATGAGACAACATACAACCTTACAACAATTATCACACTGTTGTTTGTGACAGCTTGCTGTACAAAAGTTGGCTGCCGTGTTCCCTACATTACAACAGTCACTACATTTCAAAAATACTTCACTGCATATAAAGTGTTATCAGGATACCTTCAGGGAGTGAAAGGCACTATATAGATGCAAGTTCTATCTCCATCTAAATTTGCCCTCACTTGAAAAATCACTCCAAAGAGCCGTGCCAGGTTTGTCCTGTTGGAACTAAAGGAAATGAGACGGGTTCAGTAGAGGCAGCCCTTCAGAAGATAATGTCGAGTTACAAGACCAGGGGAATCCTGAAGTTGCAGAATTGAGACTTTCCTGCAGCCTGCACAATGTTCCCCAATCCGGAATCGCGGTTAGGCACTTGCTGTTTCAAAGAGGAACCGGAAGAAGTTCTCTCGCACTTCCCATTAACCAAAAGCAAATTAGATAGTGAGGGCTTATTTTGATTAGTAGAGTCTTGGATGAGCTCAAGGTTATCAAAGGTGGGAGGTGTACACATATAAACATGCACAAGTGAAAAACACACTGGAAACAATTTGCCATAACAAGAACAGGACTGTTAGGGATGGGCAACAAATGCTGACCTTGCCAGTGATGCCCACATCCCAAGAACAAATAAAGGGAAAAAAGACCATTCAGCCCATAGAGTCTGTGCCAGCTCTTTCAAAGAACAATCCAGTTAGTCCCACTCGCCTGTGCTTTCTATATATTCCGAATCTTCCTTCTCTTTCAAATATTTTCCAATTGCTTTTTGAAGTTTACTATTGAACCTGTTTCTGCCACCCTGTCAGGCGGTACATTCCAAATCTTAATCACTTGTTGTGCAGATAAAATTTTTCTTATATCAGCCTCTGGTTCCTTTGCCTTAATGTTGTGCTGTGTGGTTATTGACCCTCCAACCATCAGAAACAATTCCTTCTTTATTAGACGTGACTCCAGGATGGTATGTTGCCTCCCTGGTGCCAGGGTCGAGGATGTCACAGAGCAGCTTCAGGGTATTCTTTCGGGGAGGGTGAACAGCCAGAGGTCATGGTCCACATTGGGACCGATGATTATAGGTAGGAAAAGGCATGAGGTCCTGAAATCAGAGTTTAGGGACTTAGGAAGGGAATTAAAAAGCAGGACCTCAAGAGCGGTAATCTCAGGATTACTCCCAGTGCCACATGCTTGTGAACATAAGAATAGGAATCCCAACCCCCTTTCCAATTCCACCCCCCCCCCCCATTTTTTTCCAATAATTTATTTAGATTTTCTTTTCCCTCCTATTTCCATTATTTTTAAAAGTATTTCCATCCATTATTTTATCTCTACCTTTTAGCCTTCTCTGATTCCTTCCCCCCACCCCACCCCCACTAGGGCTATCTGTTCCTTGCTTGTCCTGCTTTCTACCCTTAATTAGCACATTCCTCAGATAATATCACCACCTTCAACACCTCTTTGTCCTTTTGTCTGTGACATCTTTTGGTTATTTCCACCTATCACTGGCCCTCTATCCAGCTCTACTTGTCCCACCCTCCCCCCTTAAACTAACTTATATTTCACCTCTTTTCTATTTTTACTTAGTTCTGTTGAAGGGTCATTCAGACTCAAAACGTTAACTGTGTTCCTCTCCGCAGATGCTGCCAGACCTGCTGAGTTTTTCTAGGTATTTTTGTTTTTGTTTTGGATTTCCATCATCCGCAGTTTTTTGCTTTTATCATAAGAATGGGAAGATTGAGCAGTCGAACACGTGGCTGGAGAATTGGAGTAACAGGGAGGGCTTTAGATTCCTGAGACATTGGGATTGGTCTGTGTGTAGGTAGGGTCTGTACAAGAAGGATGGGTGACACATTAACAGGCCTGGGGTTAGTGTCCTCGCAGGGAGGTTTGCTAGTGCTGTTGGGGAGGGATTAAGATAGATTGGGGGATTAAGCTAGATTGGCAGGGGGATGGGCACCTGGGGGTAAATTCAGAGTGCAGAGGAGAAAAGCTGTCAGTGGGAAGCAGAGAGGTATCAGCTGATAATGAGGATATACCAGAGAGTGGTATCAAGGTAGATAGAATACTTGAAGATTTTGATAGAATTAAGAGTAGGTAACAGTAAACCACTAGGTGGGGTCAGAATAAGCAGGGAAGTAAAAAAGCCTAAATCAGGCTAATGTGCATGTATGTGAACGCACAGAGTGTGGCTAATAAGATTGGTGAACTGTTGGCACAGGTTCACAAATGGAATTAAGATATTATTGCCTGGTTCAATGGAGGGTAGGACTGGACATTAAATATTCCTGGGGACAAAGTGTTTAGGAGAGAAAGGAAAGGAAGAAAAAAGTGTGTGTGGTTGGTGGAGTGGCAATATTGTTTAAAGATGGCATTACAGTGCTGGAGAGAGAGGATGTTCCAGAGGGGTCAAGGATGGAATCTCTCTGGCTAGAGGTAATGAATTGGAAAGTTGCAATAACATTGATTGGTGTAGTATATAGACTACCAACTATTGGAAGAGATGTGGAGAAACAAATTTGCAAAGAAATTGAGGAGAGGTGCAAGAGTTATAGAGTAATCATAATGGGGGACTTCAATTATCCAAATATAGACTGGGATGGGAGTAATACAAATGGAAGTGCAGGCAGTGATTCCTAAATTCCAATGTTGTGGGAGTAACCACGCTCCTGAATCTTGTCAATTTAAGGAGGCTGAGTGCCATTATTGTGGAATAAAGGATACCTGAGGAGACAGTGCAGAGCTCGGTCCAGGCAGCCAAATAGCCAATCCAACAAGATGTTACAAGTACACAATGTAGAAGACCCTGGTACCAGTAAGTCTGATATTTACTCAATTTTCAACCTCAAGGATGTTAAGACTGACCCAATCACTGTAACACTCTGTGTACATGGGAAGCTGCTAAATATGGAACTAGATACAGGTACATCAGTCACTGTGTTGGGTGAGCACATGTTCCTGTATTTGAGAGGGGGTGTCCAGCCTTTAAATTTAGACAGCACTTCAGCCCAGCTGAAAACACACACCAGAGAAGAAGTGAAGGTGAGGGGTATCGCCATTGTACCAGTAAGCAATGGACAGCAGTTGAAGATCTTTATGCAAAACTGGCCAGGAACCAGTCACATACGATGCTGGACATGAGTCACGCCTACCAACAGCTTGAGTTGGATGACAGCTCCTGGGGATAAACACCCACAAAGGGCTTTTTCAGTACCCACACCTGCCTTTGGGTAGCTTGACAGCACGCGCAATATTCCAACGCACCATGGAGAGCCTACTACAGGAGTTGCCACGGGCTGTGGTGCACCTTGACGATATAATCATCACTGGGGCCACGGAGGCCGAAACATCTGGCAAATTTAGAAGATGTGTTAAAAAGGTTTCAGGAGGCTGGAGATCGCTTCAAAAAAAAGAAAAGTGCGCTTTTCAATCCCAGGAAGTGATTTACCTGGGACACAGGGTTAACGCTCAAGGATTACACCCTGTTGAGGAGAAAGGTGGGGCCATAAAAGAAATGCCTTCTCCCACGAATGCGTCTGAACTTAAATTGTTTCTAAATAGTCAATTATTATGGGTGGTTTTTTGCCAAATCTATCCACTGTGCTGACCCCCTTACACACCCTACTAAAGAAACACCACCGCTGGTCTTGGGGAACTCCTCAGGAAACGGCTTTCAACAAGGTGAAGCAATTGCTGCAGTCTTCAAGCCTACTTGTACACTTCGACCCATCAAAGGAACTAATATTGATGTGTGACGCCTCTCCATAAGGCCTTGGGGCAGTGTTGTCCCATGAGATGGCTGATGGCTCAGAAAGGCCAATAAGATATGTGTCAAGAGCACTATCAGTAGCTATTCACAAATCGAAAAAGAGGGCCTATCAACAGTTTTCAGTGTCAAAAGGTTCCATCAATATCTACATGAGAGACACTTCGCCATTGTTTCAGACCACAAGCTGCTGTTGGGCCTTCTGAAGGAGAACAAGGCCATTCCACCAAGATCCTCTGTGAGGATTCAGAGGTGGGCATCGACGCTCACCGCATGTGAATATATCTTCAAACACCGACCAGGGGTACATATTGTGAATGCGATGCCCTGAGCTGCCTGCCCATGAGAGAAAGTGTTACATGTGCACCAATTCCTCAAGAAATTGTCTTGGCCTTAAATTTTTTGGATACACTACCAGTCTGCGTGAAACAAATCAAAACCTGGACTAGTTGGAATCTACTGTTATCCGGAGTGCCAGGTATAATCCTTACGGGATGGGGAGAAGAGGCAGCTACAAAGGATAAGAAACCCTACTCCGTCCGTAAACGTGGACTTAGTTGTCAAGATGGTATTGTGCGATGGGGAGCACGAGTGGTCATTCCTGTGCCAGGCAGGGAGCTACTTTTGATGGAACTATACAGTGCCCACCTGGTATCTCAAAAATGAAAATGTTAGCCAGAAGCTAAATATGGTGGCCTGGAATTGACAGTGATATTGAAAACCTGGTAAGGCATTGCCAACAGTGCCAGTTGCAGCAAAACCTGCCAGTCAGACCCACTGCACCCTTGGGAATGGCCTGGCCAACCATGGGTCCGCATGTCGATTATGTGGGACCATTTAAGGGTACGATGTTTCTCCTTGTAATTGATGCACATTCGAAGTGGATAAAAATTTTTGAGGCGAAGACACTGAGATCAATGGCGACCATCGAAAAGCTGCGGCATTGTTTTGCACCTCATGGTTTGTCTGAAGTGATCATGTCCGATAATGGGGCAGCATTCACGAGTACAGAGTTTCCAATCTTCACCACTCTGAATGGTATAATACACATAAAGACAGTGCCCTACCACCCAGCATCAAACGGCTTAGTCAAGAGAGCTGTCTAAACTTTGGCCTGAAAAAAACTATCAGGTGGATCTTAAAGTGACAGTCACCACAGCCTTAACAAAGGAAGAACTTGCTACCCAGGTCGAGGTAAGAGATGGGGTAACTGGTACACTAGAAGGTTTTATACTCGAGAAGGAGGAGGTGTTGTAAAGGCTATCTTTACTTAAAATAGATAAGGTACCAGGGCCAATTGAGATGCATCCAAGGGTACTATGGGAAGTGAGAGTGGAAATTGCAGTGATAAATCTAGTGATACACTTCTAATCTTCCGTAGGCACAGGGAGAGGTGCCAGAGGACTAGAGAACTGTGAATGTTACACCTCTGTTCAAAAAGGGGTGTGAGGATAAAGCCGGCAACTACGGGCAAGTCAGTTTGACCTCAGTTGCAGGGAAACTTCTGGAAACTATAATACGGGATAAAATCAATAATCACTTAGACAAGTGCAGGCTAATTAAGGAAAGCCAGCAAGGATTCATTAAGGGAAAATGATGTTTTACTAACATGCTGGAATTTTTTGAGGAGGTAACAAAAAGCTTGATAAGGGAAACACTGTTGATGTGATGTATATGGATTTCCAAAAGGCATTTGATGCAGTGCCACACAACACACCTGTGAGCAAAATTCTAGCTCATGGAGCAAAAAGGGAAAGTAGACACTTGGATAAGAAATTGGCTGAATGACAGGAAACAGAGTGTAGTGATAAATGGTCATTTTTCAGATTGGAAGGAGGTTTGTAGTGGAGTTCCTCAGGCGTCAGTGTTGGGACCCTTGCTCTTCCTGATTATATATTAATGGCCTAGACTGTGGTGTGCAGGGCAAGATTTCAAAATTTGCAGATGATACGAAGATTAGAAATGTTGTCAACTGTGATGGGGACAGCCTTGAACTTCAAAAGGAGGTAAACATGTTGGTGGATTAGGCAGACAATTGGCAGACGAAGTTCAATGCAGAGAAGTGTGGGGTGATTCGTTTTGGCAGGACAGATATGGTGAGACAGTATAAAATAAAGGGAGAGCCTCTAAAGGAGGCACAGGAACAGAGGGACCTCAGTGCATATGTACATGGGTTATTGAAGATGACAAGGCTTGTTGAGAGAGCAGTTAACAAAGCATATAGTATCTTAGGCTTTATTAATAGGGGCATTGCATACAAGAGTACAGAGATCATGTTGAACTTGTGTAAGACACTAGTTAGGCCTCATCTGGAGCACTGCATCCAGTTCTGGGTGCCGTACTTGAGGAAGGATGTGAAGGCATTGGAGAGAGTACAGAGGAGATTCACAAGAATCATTCCCAGGATGAAGAACTGTAGCTATGAAAATAGATTCGAGAGGTTGGGACTGTTTTCCTTGGAGAAAAGAAGGCTGAGAGGAGATTTGATAGAGGTATTCAAGATCCGGAGGGATATGGACAGGGTAAATAGTGAGAAACAGTTCCCACTCAAGACAACATCAAGAACTACAGGGCACTGATTCAAAGTAAATGGCAAAAGGAGTAAATCTGACAAGAGGGAAATTTTTTCCACCCAGAGGGTGGTTGTTGTCTGGAACAAGTTTCCTGGACTGGTAGTGGAAACAGGTTTCATCTAGGTATTCAACAGGAAATTGGATGGCTACCTGAAAAGAGAGAAATGTGCAAGGTTATGGGGATAAGTCATCGGGGGGTGTTGGGGCTAGGTGGGATGCTCTTTCAAAGAGCCAGTGCAGACTAAGCAGGCAGAATGGCCTCCTTCTGCACTGTAAAGATACTGTGATACCATTCACGCTATCTAAACACTTCTTGTTTCAGTTCCACACTGTGTGGAGTTTACAAAAAACAACTAAAGTTATTGAAACAAAAGCAGTGACTTTTGAAAAACGACTAAGGTTAATGGAAAATAAAAAATAGACTATTAAAAAAACACAATTGGGATGATTAGAAAACATTGAGGCTTTTAAAAAGAACAACTGGAGATATTTAAAAAAAAACCTGGGTTAATTAAATTAAAAAAAAACAACTGGGACTATTATAAACAGTGTAGCTTTAAAAAAAATGCTTAAAGTAATAAATGGGCTATTAAAACAATTGGAGCTATTGAAAAAACAATGGAGTTATAAAACCTGTTGGGTTCATTTTATTAAAAGGACTGGAGCTAGTTAATGAGAAAACCGGGGCTAGTTAATAAAAGGTGGTGTTTTAGGAGATAAAGGGATACTCAACTTAGGCTACTTAAGTATTGCTGAGAAAAGAGGCAGGTCTAAGCTTTTCGTAGCAACATGAGTGGTATTCACCACTGACAGGATGCTGCCGTCATGCCAAAAAAAAGTTCTGCCGATCACACAAATGAGAAACGTGGTATATGAATTTCAGTGCCAGTGTGATGCTAGGTGTGTGGGCCATATGTCTCAAAGGCTGGTGGATCGTATCAAATAGCATGTCCCAGCCCCTATTTACAAAGAGCAGGGTACAGACCGTACCCAACCAGCCCATTCTTGCAAAACTCTAAACACAGTGTCGAACATTTGTTCCATTCCGCGATTGGACCAACATTTGCTAAGTAATCCTCGGTGTGCTAAGAATTACGCTGACAACCAATTTAAGATTGTCAGTCGAGCTCGCAGTGCGGCACATTTACGTGTCCTGGGAGCTGCATATATTAATACACAGGACCCTGTTCTTTGCAGACCCCAAAGAACATCTACACATATCGCACCTGGTTCAGCTAAACAAAATAAGTGACTGACATTCGCTGCCTCATTCCCTAGGGTAATGCCTTGACCAATCAGAGTCAAGCAGCCTGGTTTAAATTGCCTGGCAGTTAACTGTCAGTCACCAATAAGTGGTGCATTCTCCATAGCAATGCCACTTGCCAACCATTCGGCACTCTCTTCACATACAGTATAAATTGTTGTTTTCCCCTTATATTGGTATTCTTGCATGTGTCCTGAAGAGCACAAGATGAAAAGCTTAGACATGTCTCTTTTTTCAGCTTAGGCACGCCTCTTTTCTGTACTATCAAATGACTATTAGGTTACTTAACAAAATAAAGCAAAACATGGGTATATAGAAAAATTCGGAGAACATGGTCTTGTTGTACAATGTTAACTTGCTGCTGCTGTTGATGTGTGTGTGTGCGTGTGTGTATGTGTGTGTGTGTGTGTGTGTCTGTGTCTGTGTGTCTGTGTGTGTGTGTGTATGTACATGTGTGTGTCTATGTGTCTGTGTGTGTCTATGTGTGTGTGTGTGTGTCTCTGTGTGTGCGTATGTGTGTGTGTGTGTGTGTGTGTGTGTGAGAGAGAGAACTTGCTGCTGAATGGTTCCAGGAATTACAGGATGCAGTTAGACTGGAAAAGCTGGAGTTGTTCTCATCGGCGCAGGCAGGGTGAAGATAAGATTTGATCGAAGTGTTTAAGATCATGAAGTGTTTACATTGAGTGAATAGAGAGAAACCTTTGCCGATGGATGAAGGGTCAATATCCAGAGGGCACAAAATTAAGCCAAAGGAACGAGGGGGGCAATATAAAACAAATCTTATCTACACAAGTAATTAGGATTTGGAATGCACTGCCTGACAGGGCAGGAGACACATATTCAATAATAACCTTCAAAAATTGGCAAGTATTTGGAGGAGAAAAAGATTAGGAATGTATGGAAAGCACAGCTGAGTTGGACTAACTGGATTGTTCTTTGAAGTAGCTGGCACAGACACAATGGGCCGAATGGTCTTCTTTTCTTCCTTTATTTGTTCTTAGGATATGCGCATCACTGTCAAGGCCAGCATTTGGTGCCTATCCCTAATAATTCTTGAACTGGTTGGCTTGCAGGCAGTGAAGAGTCAACCACATGAAAGCAGGCCTGGTGTCACAAGTAGGCCAGGTCAGGTAAGGAAGGAAGATCTCCTTCCTTGAAGTGCATTAATGAACCAGATGAGATTTTACAACAGTTAATAATATCTTCATGGTCACCAGTGGTTTTATTGATTGAATTTAAATTCCACCAGCTGCTGTGGTGGGATTTGAACCTATATCCCAAGAGCATAGCCTTGGCCTCTCGATTACTAATCCAGTGACAATACTAGCACTCCACCATCTCCCCTTATGCCGCGCTGTGCTATCAATTTTTTCAAAATCCATTTCTTTGTAGGCTTCTTAGGTAGGATTATTAATTCATTTGGGATGATGTTATTCCTATTGTACAGTTGCAATGCTGCAATGTCCTGAGCTGGGGAGGCGGTGGAAGAGAAAGAAGAAGAAAAATTTGCATTTATATAGAACCTTTAAACACCTGAGGGCATCCCAAAGAGCTTAACAACAAATCAAAAACTCGTGAAGTACAGTCACTGTTGTAATGTAGGCAAGCTCAGCAATTTGCACAGCAAGCTCCCACAAACAACAATGTTACAGTGAATAGATCATCTGCCTTGAATGGTGTTGGCTAATGACAACCTGCTGTTCTTCAAAAATAGTTGCCTTGGAATCTTCTACATCCACCTGAGGGGGCAGACGCTTTAATGGCTCATCCGAAAGACAGCATCCCTGGCAGTGCAGCATTCCCCCAGTACTGCACTGGAGTTCCAGACACGATACTATCTCTGGATTGAGGGTAGAGCCCTCAAACGTATGACTCAGAGGCAAATGGGTTACACGCTGACACAAGGCTGACCAAGTGGGGAAAAATAATGGCATTTCCGCAGTGACGGTGCCCCTTTAAGGCCAAAGAAACAAATGAAAACCAATGCAATACAAGTGCAGGATTTGACACAAGGAACATGGCTGGTGATTCCTGGGCCTTGAACTTCACGTGTGATTTAAACTGTGCAGTGCGCTCAAATTAATTGCTATGCATTGTAGTACTAATGGAGGCACACAGTGTTAATCTTCTCCAGCAGGTATACCAATAATCTCAACACTGAGCTAGCAAAAGAAACCAGACTGACTGTCAGTCCCACAGATATCTTCATTTTGACAGATGCAGACTTCTAAGCTCAGAGTTATTGATTAAAGTTGTCAGATTATTGTGGCAGGGAAAGGCTCAGGGCTATCTGAGTGCTGTTGGTGGCTGGGCTGTCATAGACTCAGGCAGCTTTTGCTGAAACAAGTCTCGCTCTTTGAAAAGCAGTGCAAGAAATTAGCAGCTGGATCAGACAGCCCCGAACGCTTGGAAGCATTCACCAAGTGTCCAATCCTTGAACCACGTCACAGGACCCCAACTGAGAGGAGACGCTCACTTGCTGACAGCCTCAGCTGGTGACAGGTTTATAGCAAGGCACAAGCGACTTGTCAGATGTGCCTCTTGTGGATTTCATGGCCCGTTGGGCGCATTGGATGAATAATCCAGAAAACATGGGTTCAAATCCCACAACAGCTTGAAAAGCTGAATTCAATTTCTTTTCTTGTAAATAAAAAGCTGCTTTTGGTACAAGTGATGGTGAAGCTGTGGGGTTGTCATAAAAACCCCAACTGGTTTCACTGAGTGTCCTGTGCGGAAGGAAGTCTGCTGTCCTTCATCCACTCTGAGCCTATATTTGACTCCACTCCTTACACCTCAAATGTTAACTGCACTGTAACGTGAGCCACTTGGTGTAGCAAACCTCCACAAAGGTTCAATGCTTCAAGAAGAAGGCTCACCGACACTAAGGGCAGGATCATTCCAGATTCACACAAAGTGCAGTAGTGGGTGGGAAAGAGTCTTTTTACCTGGCGGCCATAATGGCAGGTTTTTGCACTGTATCATCCCATTCCTGCCTCATTAATTATACAGCCACAGGAGCAGGCCGTCTCGCTGGCCGGCAGCCTGCTACTTGCCCACCACGCGGTTACCTCACCACTTCCTTACACAGAGCGCCGAATTTAAACTGCAGTTTAACACTTCTCGATGCTTGCAGCCCAGGTCTGCTCCGGTGAAGACATGGCCCCAAAAGCCAAGAGGCGTGCAGCCCCCTGATTCAGTGACGCATCCCTGGGATGCTTTCTGGACGCTGTGGAGGCCCACCAAGATGCCCTCTAACTCTGCTCTGGCCACAGGAGGCCTAACTGTGTCACTACTCTGACTTGGCAGGAGGTAGTAGTCAGTGCAAATGCTAAACACAACAGGTCGATCATCCAGTGTAGAAAATGGATGTACGATCTCATCCGTGCTACCAGGGTAAGGCAACCATCTCATCATTCCAAACTCACACACTCACAAGGCCATCACACATTCACTGGCATCTCACTCACTGCCAGCTCAAGGGGCATCACCACTCACTCTCTCACACACACACCCTCACATCTCCATCTGGACTCATCTCCTCTGGAGACTGCGTCCTCAGTACCTCACCACCTTGAGGCCACTTGCACAGGTCAACATATGCCCCCCGCCACACACACCCTGGGATACCCTCCTTCCCCAGCACAGCCCTCGCCCTGCAGCCTCTTCCCTTGCCTAAGGCCACTTCTCCCCCTTCCCCAAGCAAGCCCTAGCCCTGCAGCTGTTGAAAAGCCACCCCCACCCTTGTAGGTAGGTAGAGACCTGCCCTTGAGACCCCTAAAAGTGATGTGGTGCTGCCTGTGAAGCCTGGCGCTGGTGACTGCGAGTGCTGTCCGAAGCAAGGTGGGCAAACAGACCTCAAAGTCCCGAGCGAAGTGCAGCTCAGCAGGTACACGTCACTTATGTTCAGTTGTGAAAAACGTGGGTATGCAATCACGTCAACGTGCCCAGATGATCCAGTGTGGGGGGCATGATTCTGCCGAGCAGAGCTTATAGTTAGATGCAGGTGTATTAAAATGGCATTCCCGAGGTGCAGAGGTGGGTGGGAAAGGCAGCCCGCCCTCCGTGGATGGACAGAGCAGACAATCGCAAACTAGTTTCCCGAAACCATGAAACTGGCTTTTCGTCTTCCGCCATATTGTCCGCTCATGCCCGCCATGATGGCCCACGCCAACAGGGATGGAAAATTCTGCCCTAAGTCCTCATGGAATCTCGGGATGGGCAGTAAATGCCGACCTTTGCCAACAATGTCTCAGGAATGAATTGAGGGAAACAAAAAAAGTTAGAATTGCCCCAGGCAGGGATCACCAGAAAATAGGGGCAGGGCATTCGGCTCATCTTTGTTCAAAATATCAAGTGGATGAGAGAGTTGGAACCATGTGAACAGCCCTGTTTTCCTGTGAGTGAAAGGCACTGCCCAGCCTGCTGTTGATCGCGAGACTTGTCTGAGCCAATTCACCTCATCCAGGATGAAGACTGAGCAGCCAAGAATGGCCTCAACGGGCTGAATTCTCCTGCAGGCATTGGGAAGCTGACATCGGGACTCGTTCTGGGTCCTGGCTCAGTCGGTGTCTGATGTCCTCCCTTGGCAAAATCTTATGGGTGGCGGTAGCCAACTAAGAGGCTATCTCTGTGTTTGCCACTCCATTAAGGATGGCAGGCGGTACAGCGACACAGAAGGTCTAAGCGGATGGTCCACAGCACTGGACAGCTAGCAGAAAGCTAAGGGCCTGGACACTTCCAAATGGAGCTCCCCTCAGATGCCTAGAGAGAATTTAAAAATACAAAAGGCCCACAGCAATTGGGGGCAGCAGCCCCTGTTATATATTTTATATCTCAGAGCTACGCAGAAATGATATAAGTTTCTGTGTGTAACAGGTTATATTCGCAGTACTTTAAAATGTCTATTCCATGCTTTAGTTCTAGCTTCCAAGCCTTTGTACAGCTTTGTTTCTCTTTTTTATGAGTCCACACACAGGTTTAACCAATCAAGCACAGTGAGTATCAGCTGTAAACAGACTCGCATAATCAAACACAGAACAATTGAACACCGCAGTCTCCTCATCTTTATGGCTCCTTCATTGGGTGATTGAGGGGAGACTTTGATGGTCCTCCCCAGCTTGCCGTTGGGAGGCCGCCTCCAAGCTGCTGCCGGACTCAAGACTGAACTGGAGGATGGTCGGATGCCAGGAAAATGCCATTGGCATCTGGAAAACTCACCGGGGCTGGGACAGCACTGTGGAGGGGCCTAGGCAATGCAGCACTGTGAATCTCCAGGCTCCTCCATCACCAAACCCCACCTTTGTGGGGCTGGGAAGATTCTGCCAAATAGGTTTGGGTTAGAGGGGGCAACCATGAAAGACTCTATACAGAAGCATATAGGTGTAAGTTTTCCTTTTTTTCGATCACTCTGAGATTTTTATTTCAATAGCAATGTGCTCTATATACCAGGCACTGTGGTCAAGCCTTATAAAGTAGGAATAATTGAAACTGATTGTTCTTTATCTTTTGATTGACACTTTTTGTTATATTTAAATAACAAGAAGTCGTTTGGTGGTACAGAACTTAACTATTGCTGAAAAAAGAGACATGTTGAAGCTTTTTGTCTTACACTATTCAGGACACTTGGCAAGAATACCAATATAAGGGACCTGGGGGATGAACGTGCACAATTCATTGAATGTGGCAGGACAGGTTAAGAAATTGGCTATTTTTTTTCTTTCATGGGAAATGACCATCCCAGCCTTGATTGACTTATTTGGCCATTTCAGGGGGCAGTTAAGAGTCAACCACTTTGCTGTAGATCATGGCGCACATAGGCCAGACCAAGTTAGGGTGGCAGATTTCCTTCCCTAAAGGGCACTAGTGAACCAGATGGGTTTTTTTATGACAATCAATGACAGCTTCATGGTCACCATTACTGAGACTAGCTTTCAATTCCAGATTTTACAAATTGAATTTAAGTTCCAGCAGCTGCAGTGGGATTTGAACCCATGCCCCCAGCATATTACCCCAGGCCTCTGGATTACTAGTCCATTGATATTACCACTACACCACTGTCACCCCCTTAGAGGTGTACAGAAAAGTAATAGAATCCTGGGCCTGAACTTTTAGGATGGTGGGTTCTTTCTTCCCAGCATCCTCGCCGACTCTGACTGCACCGCAGCCAACTTACGCTCCAACACGTGTCAATTGGCTGCAGGTGGGACTTCTGCCCCTCACTCAGGAGGAAGTCCTGCCTTAGAGAGCTGCCGGCCAATATCATCGACCAGCAGCTCTCAGCAGGGGACAGAATAGGAAGTTCAAGAAGAGGTCAGAGGCCACGTCTGTGAACCGGAGGCCCAGGTTAAGTTCGGGGGGTCCCAGGGCGGGGAGGGTAGGTTGGGGTGGGGGGCTGGTGCAAGGAGCACAATCGGGGTCTCAGGGGTGCACGAGTGTCCAGAGGTCACCGGACCTTAAAGGGATGAGAGTGCCCAACTGCGGAAGGGGGCTTCTGATGGATGCACGCCCCGCACCCCTCCCAATTATCTGAAAGGAAATAAAAACTGCAGGGATATGGGTTAAATGCCAGGGAGTTAGGCGAGCGGAATAGATCTGACAGGGAGCTTGCATGGTTAAAGCAGGCCGATTGGCCTCCTTCTGTGCTGTCACCGTTCTATAAATCTATGACTCCGAACCCTGGGGATGTGTTTTCTGATACCCAGCTCCCAGCAATTATCATTCCCATCCTTTACGACAACTGGATTTCAGAATGCTGAGAAAATGACTCCTTGGCTGGGGAATCGAGAACACAGGGGTCACAGGCTCAGAATTAGAGGTTGGCTCGTTAGGACTGAGATAAGGAGCAATTTCTCCAAAGAATTGAATCTTTGGATTACTCTACCCCAGAGGCCTGGGGATGAACAGTTGTTGAGTATATCCAAGACAGTGGTCGATAGATTTTTTTGGATACTGACAGTGCTAAGAGACATGGGGCTAGTCCTGGAAAGTGGAGTTGAGGTGAATGAACAGCCACGCTCATGTTGAATGTTGGAGCAGACTTAAAGGGCCAAATGGCTTACACGAGGCCTTATTTCTGGTGTTCTTATGTTCAAAGGGAGAAAATCTAAGTACCTAACAATAATTAGACATGAAGAAATATAGAGGTCAGCATCCTTTACTAAGGAAGGAGTAATTATTAAGAACATAGGGGTTTGAGGAGGCCTCTCAGCACCTTGAGCCTATTCTCACCATTAAATTCGATCATGGCTGATGTAGGAACATAGGAACAGGAGTGGGCCATTTAGCCTGTTGAACCTGTTCCACTATTCAAACAGATCATGACTGGTTATCTACCCTTAGGCCATTTTCCCCGCACTATCTCCATAACCCTTGGTGTCGTTAGTCTCCAGAAATCTATCGATTTCTGTCTTGAACGTGCTCAATAATTGAACTTCCTCTGGGGTAGAGAATTCCAAAGATTCACCACCATCTGAGTGAAGAAATTCCTCCTCATCTCAGAATCGATATGATCTTGAAAGGTAACCATCCTTCAACACTCTAGGATGAGGCTCATCTGGTCCAGGGGATTTATCAATCTTCAATCCAGTTAACTTTTTAAGTACCACCTCTTTATGAATGTTATTTTCCTTTAGTTCC
Organism: Carcharodon carcharias; assembly: GCF_017639515.1. Taxonomy (NCBI): domain Eukaryota; kingdom Metazoa; phylum Chordata; class Chondrichthyes; order Lamniformes; family Lamnidae; genus Carcharodon; species Carcharodon carcharias. Next base: position 14,988,130 of record NC_054477.1, on the reverse strand, counting down.
TCAGTTTCACAAGTCCCCCTTGGTCACCTAGTATTTCTGGGAGATTTTCTGTATCTTCTTCCGTGAAGACAGACACAAGGTAATTGTTCAGTTTCTCTGCCATTTCCCAGTTTTCCACTATAAATTCTCCTGTCTCCACCTGTAATGGACCCACATTGGTCCAATCTAATTTTTACCTTTTCACATACCTAAAGAATCTTTTACAGTCCACCTTTATGTTCCTCACTAGTTCACATTCATATTCTCTTTTCCCTTTATTCACTAGTTCCTTGCTCCTCCTTTTTTGGGTTCTTAATTGACCCCAATCCTCAGGCTTACCATTTTTTTCTGGCATCCTTATAAGCCACTTCTTTCGATCTAATGCAATCTTCAAGTTCTTTCTTTAACCATGGTTGATTTACCTTTTCATTTGGGTATTTGTACCTTGGAGGAACGTATATCTGTTGCAGACCATGTAGTATTTCTTTAAATATTAGCCATTGCCTGTCTGCCATCAAATCTTCTCGTGTATTTTCCCATTCCACTGTCGCCAACTTGCCCCTCATACTTTCAAAGTTTCCTTTCTTCAGATTTATGACCTCGGTTTCAAAATAAACAATGTTGCATTCAAACTGAATGCAAAATTCTATCATATTATGGTCACATTTTCCCGAAGGCTCCTTTACAGCAAGATTATTAATAAGTCCTTTCTCATTACACATTACTAAAGCCAAAATAACCCTATCCCCAGTTGGCTCCAGAAACCCATCTCGTACACATTCCAGGAATTCATCCTCCACAGTATTAGTGCTGATTTGGTTGACCCAGTCTATGTGTAAATCGAAGTTGCCCATTATTACTGTATTACCCATGTTACATGCATCTCTAATTTCCTGATTTATACTGTGCTCAACATTAACACAACAATTTGGTGGCCTATAAACAATTCCAACCAACGCTTACTGCTCTTTGCTTTTTCTTAGCTCTACCCAAACTGATTCTACATGAGTCTGTATGACCTTTCTTCAGAGCTGGTCATATAGACTTAAAACATTAACTCTGTTTCTCTCTCCACAGATGCTGTCAGACCTGTTCAGTTCTTCCATCACTTTCTGTTTTTATTTCAGATTTCCAGCATCCGCAACATTTTGCTTTTATCTTATATAATTCTACATCTTGAGTCTTCAATCTAAGATCCACTCTTACTAATGTACTAATCTCGTTCCTGGTTAAGAGTGCTACCCCAACTCCTTTTCCTATTTACGTATCCCTCCTAAATACCGAATATCCTTGGATGTTCTGTTCCCACCTTGCTCACCCTGTAGCCACATCTCAGTAATAGCAATTAAGTCATACCCATTTACATCGATTTGCGCATTCAAAGCATCAACCTTTTTGTGAATGCTACATGGATTCAGGTAGAGCGCCTTTAATTCTGTAAATCAAGAAATGGAAGCGAGGGAGGAACTGGGGGAAAAGTACAATCACCAGGGAAGTGGTATCGAGCAAATTGTTGGGGCTGTGGCTGACAAATCCCCACATCGAGATGGGCATCACCCTAAGATATTGAAAGAAGTGGCTAGTGAGATAGTTGATGCATTGGTTTTAATTTTACAAAATTCCCTCGATTCAGGGAAGTTTCCATTAGATTGGAAAATAGCAAATGTAACTCCTTTATTCAAGAAAGGGAGGGAGACAGAAAGCAGGAAACTATAGACCTGCCTAGCATCTGTCATTGGGAAAATGTTAGAAGCTATTATTAAAAATGTTATAGCAGGGCACTTAGAAAAATTCAAAGCAATCAGGCAGAGTCAATGTGGTTTTGGGAAAGGGAAATCATGTTTAATCAATTTATTGGAGTTCTTTGAAGGAGTCACATGTGCTGTAGATAAAGGGGAACCAGTGGATGTACTGTACTTAGATTTCCAGAAGGCATCTGATAAAGTGCCATGTCAAAGGTTATCGTGGAAAATAAAAGCTCATGGTGTAGGGGGTAGCATATTGGCATAGGTAGAAGGTTTGCTAGCTAACAGGAAACAGAGAGTTGGCATAAATGAGTCTTTTTCTGTTTGGCAGGAGGTGATGGTCAGTGCTGGGGCCTCAACTTTTTACAATTTGTGCAAATGATTTGGATGAAGGGATGAAGGAATGGTGGCTAAATTTGCTGACGACACAAAAATAGGTAGGGTAGTAAATTGTGAAGAGGATGTAAGGAGGCTACAAAGTGACATAGATAGGTTAAGTGAGTGGCAAAGATCTGGCAAATGGAGTATCATGTGGGCAATTGTGAAATTGTCCATTTTGGCAGGAAGAATAAAAAAGAAGCTTGTTACCTAAATGGTGAGAGGTTGCAGAGCTCTGAGATTCAGAGGGATCTACCTGTCCTACTGCATGAATCACAAAAGGTTAGTATGCAGGTACAGCAGGTAATTAGGAAAGCTAACAGAATGTTATCATTTATTTGAGGCGAATTGATTACAAAAGTAGGGAGCTTATGCTTCAGTTGTGCAGAACACTGGTGAGACCACATTTCTAACTGTCCACCCCTAATTGCCCTTGAGAAGGTGGTGGTGAGCCGCCTTCTTGAACCGCTGCAGTCCATGTGGTGTAGGTACACCCACAGTGCTGTTAGAAAGGGAGTTCCAGGATTTTGACCCAGCAACAGTGAAGGTATAGCAATGTAGTTCCAAGTCAGGGTGGTGTGTGACTTGGAATTAAGGAACTAGCAGATAGTGGGGTTTTAACCCTTTTAGCCCTGGCATCTATAGTAATTATCTCTAAAGTTGTTTTAAGGGGTACATTTTCAACCCCAGGATGTAAGGGTGCTCCCTTCATGATTTACCTTACATTAATTCTGATGCATAGACAGTGTTGACACGCTCCCTAATCCAGTCTGGTAAGTCCTGCTTCAGGAGGGTTAACAGTGAAAATTCTCCTAAGCGACTGGTGGTGAGGCACAAGTGTTGATTATCGGCCAAAGTCATGGAGGGGATTTTCATCGGCCACTAGGACACGAATGGGAGTCGGCAGGCAGAGAATTCCACGCCGCTGGATGGCGTCCCAGTTTTCCAGGGCCATCCTGTCATTTTCCCAGAGGCCGTATCGGCGGCTGAACTGCTGCCCACCACAAGCAGCAGGTAACCCATCTGAGGCAAGTTAAAGGCCGATTATTAGTGGCCAGATTGCCTATGGCCCTCCCCTCTCCGTGCCATCAGGAGCACAGCAGCTGACTGGAGTCGGCTATCCAATGGCAGAACAGTGGGCCAGTGAGGTCAGGCTGCCCTGTGGAAGGGTCCCTCATAGTCGCCGTGACCCCCATGGCTGTCGGGGCCATTTTTCAAGTTTTAGAAGTGCTGAGAAGGTGCCTCTGGGTGGAGGTGCCTTCCCTCTTCCTCGCCTGCAAGTACAGGTTCCAGCACTTTCCGTGCCGGAGGGCCTTCTATTAGCCCTCAAGCTTCGCGAGTCCTCCTGCCTTCCCTAGTTGGGTGGTGAGCCTGCCCTCTAGCCACTAATTGGCCAGTTTGGGTGCAACCACTGCCGGGTAATTCTTCCTGACACAGCGCGGGGTCAGAACCCGCATTTGACCCCGATAGCGGGGTCCTGACCCAAAACGCAAAGCCCTACCCACTCCGTCAGCCTTCAGCGAAAGCACCTTTCGGGATTAAGAGGAAACACAGTGATGCTGCAGGCAACTTGTGGTAGAGTGAAAAACGAGCTTTCATTAAAAGATTTAGGTCATCTGACCCTATGAAAGAAAGGCTGTTGCTAATCCTTTTAGCAGCCTTTGAAAAACATGTTTCACACAATATTTGGCAGATATGACGGGGAGTAGTTGGAACAGGGCAAACCTTAGCCTTTTTATTAAATTGTATCGTGGTCCCAGTCAGATAAGGAAGTAATCTATTCTGTCTGCTCAGCAGAGCAATGAGGGACGAACACTGTAGGTTTTTTGGGGTTGGTCCAAACAAATGCTATAAGATTGTGACATCACCTTCCTGTTTGTAGATCTATATAAAGAATTGCTTCCAAATGACAGGAGGAATTTGAAAGATAAACAACATAAACAACTATAATTTGTATTTGTATAGTACCTTCATATTAAAGCATCCCAAGGTGTTTCACAGGAGCATTATCAAACAAAGTTTGATATTGCACCTCCTCGGGTGGATGTGAAAGCCTGGCCAAGCCCTAGCAACATCCTGGGGGTTACCATTGACCAGAAACTGAACTGGACTAGCCTTATAAATACTGTGGCTACAAGAGCAGGTCAGAGGCTAGGAATCCTGCAGTGAGTAGCTCATCTCCTGACTCCCTAAAGCCTGTCCACCATCCTCAAGTCAGGAGTGTGATGGAGTACTCCCCACTTGTCTGGATTAATGCAGCTCCTACAACGCTCAAGAATCTTGACACCACACAGGACCATGCAGCCCGCTTGATTGGCACCACACCCACAAACATTCACTCCCTCCACCACCGATGCACAGTAGCTGCAGTGTGTACCATCTATAGGATGCACTGCAGGAACTCACCAAGTCTCCTTAGGTAGCACCTTCTAAACCCATGACCACTATCATCTAGAAGGCCAAGGGCAGCAGACAGCTGGAGGTTCCCCTCCACACCCACCATCCTGACTTGGAAATATATCTCTGTTCCTTCACTGTCACTGGGTCAAAATCCTGGAACTCACTTCCTAACAGCACTGTGGATGTACCTACACCACATGGACTGCAGCGGTTCAAGAAGGCAGCTCACCGCCACCTTCTCAAGGGCAATTAGGATGGGCAATAAATGCTGGCCTAGCCAGTGAAGCCCACATCCCATAAATGAATAACAAAAATGTAAAAGAGATGACCAAAAGCCTGGCCGAGTAGGTCGATGTTAAAGCGCATCTTAAAGGGAGTGAGAGCAGTAGAGAGGCAGAGAGGTTCAGGCAGAGTATTCCAGAGTTCAAGGACTGGGCAACTGAAGGTGCAGCCGTCAATAGTGCAGCACCCAAGAATCAGGTGTGCATAAGAGGCTAATCTTGGAGAAGCACAAAAAGCTCGGAGTGTTGTGGGGTTGGAAAGGGAAGGAAAAAAAATCATTGTGGTTTTTGAAAACATGGATTATAATTTTATAATTGAGGCTTTGCCAAACCGGGAGCCAACATAGATCGAAGGGCACGGATGTGATGGGTGGATGGAACTTGGTGCATGTTAGAAACATAGAAACACAGAAAATAGGAGCAGGAGTAGGTCATCCGGCCCTCTGGGGCAGCAGAGCTTAAGTTCATGAATAGATGGGTGGAGGTAGGTTTTTAACTTGTCCACTAGATGTAAAACTGGTGGTTGCAGAATTGGCATCCAGAATAGAAATCCCTCAATTTTCCTTCCCCATTCTCAACTCAACAGCAATGAAAATTCAGCACTTTTTCTTTGGTAACAGGACAGCCATTTTGCACACAGCCAGGTTCCACAAACGGCAACGCGACGACGACCAGGTAAACTCTTTTTGTGACGTTGGTTGAGGGATGAACATTCCCCAGGACACTGGGGAGAAGCCCACCCCTACCCCCCCCTGCTCTTTTCCCAAGTAGTGACATGAACCTTTTTACATCCACACGAGGGAGCAGACGGGGCCTCAGATAACATCGCATCCCGAGAGACCACCCCCCTGACAGTGCAGTTCTCCTTTAGTACCGCACTGGAGGGTCTGCCTGGATGATGCGGAGTGGGACTATGAACCCGTAACCTTCTGACTCAGAGGCAAGAGTGCGAGCAACTTAGACACAGTCGACGCCTGACTTTGTATTGAACCAATATTAAGAGATCACTTGACTATATTTCCCTTCCTGGTTGAAACATTGGCTACAGGTCTTTTCTCATAATTTGTGATGCTCTAATAAAATGGCAGGACTGCAGCCATTTTCAAATGTGTAGCTTGTCAGAATATGATTTCATAAGCAGTAATAAAAACAAGCAAGCAATTAGGATGCAGCTGTAACAAGGAAACTTTAATGTTTCTGAAGCAGCTGTGAAACATTTAACTGATTTAATTGCTGACAAATCCATTAATCCAGCTATGAACTGCACAACTTCTGTAAATGGCCCAAGGAAAATTGACATAATCCCAATTTACAAAGTATTTTTACAGCCCAGAAACAGGTCATTCAGCACAACTGGCCTATTCTGGAGTTTATGCTCCACACAAGCTTTCTCCCTGGCCTTTTCATCTCCCCTAGCAACATATCCTTCTATGCTTTTCTCCCTCATGCATTTGCCTGGCTTCTCCTTACATGTCTCAATGCTAGGCATCTGAACTACCTGCGACAGCAAGTTTCACATTCCAGCCAGTCTCTGGGAAAAGGAATATCTCCGGAATTCCCTATTGGATTTACTAGCTTCTTGGTAGTCCAGGACTTGAATGTTGCTGAAAAGAGGGAGATGTTGCTGAAGTGTTTCGTCTTGCACTCTTCAGGACGAACGCAAGAATGCCAAATTTCAAAACCATCACAACAATTTATACTACAGGAAAAAAGGGCGTCGATCGGTTGGCAAGTCAACTCTGATTGGCTGAGGTGTTGCCATGGAGAAAGCAATAGGGAATTATAGGCTCCCCAAGCTTCTGGGTAATTCAAAATAAGGTGCAAGGCTTGAACATATTCCTTTTGTTTGCAGGGAACAAGTCCCAGCGTGTGAAGATATGTCACTTTCAGCAACTGTAAATGAGCCATATTATGAGCTGGAATGATTATCTTAAATCTTGATCAGTGCAAGATGATAAACTTCGGCAATGTGTTTCTCTTTTCAGTATAATTTCTTTGTTTATTATTTAAAAATGTATCGTAACATGCCAGGGGAGTAAAGATTTCAAAGGGAACTTGGAAGTTGATCAGAAGTAAGCCTCAGCTGTGCAACCCTCTGTGTTCAGTCACTCAGATCTGTATTTGCTAGGATTTTGACATTTATGTTAACATTTGTGCTGCTTGTCCAGTATTTGTTAGTATTATGTGCTCAGCTCCTTAGTGAGCGCTGAAGTGCTGCTGGGTTTTCCGCTCTTTGGACGGGGGTAAGAGTGAAAAAGTTTCAGGGGTACGAAACAATAGTCAAACCCGCATCCTTAGCTCTGCGCAAAGCAGAAATAGAGATGCTTCGGTGCGATGTGGAACACGCTGGTTGCCGAGCTAATGGGTCCATCGTTAAGTCGGGTCAGAAAAAAAAAACCGGCCAGCGATGAAGGACATGAGGTTAGTTACATTTTGTGGTGTTTTCTTGCTTTCCCTTTGGGAGGCAGCGTATAAACTTTGCATATCAGCAGAGTCTCCAATCGGTAATATAGGGTAATATCTGGATGGCGGAGGGGGGGCGGAGCTGGAGCGGGCGCAGGCGGGCACAGATATCATGGCGTGCCTGCCCAGCGAAATATCGCGATGGCGCACAGTGACATCGGGACACTCACCTGACGTCACCGCGCGGGACCCGCCCCCACACGCCGATGGGAAGATTATGCCCATAGACACAGTGGGCTGGATTTTACAGGGCGGGGGACATACTGCTCGCTCCGCGTCCTCTGCCCCCAACTATATAGTCAGTCAGAAACTGACCAAATATACGAACGTATGAATTAGGAGCAGAAGTAGAAATTTCAGACACTCAAACCCACTCTGCTATTCAGTGAGGTCATGGCTGATCTGATTTCAGCCTCAGCTCCACGTTCTGCCTACTCCTGATAACCTTTGACTCCCTTGAGAGTCAGGAATCTATCTAACTCAGCCTTAAAAATATTCAGTGACTCTCCCTCCACCAGTCCCTGAGGAAGAGAGTTCCAAAGATTTATGACCCTCTTGGGGTAAAAAACAATTTTATTCACTCATGGGGTGTGGGTATCGCTGGCTGGGCCAGCATTTATTGTCCATCCCTAATTGCCCTTGAGAAGGTGGAAGTGAACTGCTTTCTTGAACCGCTGCAGTCCATGTGGTGTGGGTACACCCACAGTGCTGTTAGCGAGGGAGTTCCAGGATTTTGACTCAGCAACAGCGAAGGAACGGCGATATATTCCCAAGTCAGGATGGTGCGTGGATTGGGAGGGAACTTCCAGGTGGTGGTGTTCCCATCTACCTGCTGCCCTGGTCCTCCTAGATGGTAGTGATCGTGGGTTTGGAAGGTATTTGGAAGGTAAATGTTAACAAGCTCAATTGACCTTTAATTCTTTATTTACTGATGATTTAGGTGCCTGCCAACCCCCGGCTGTATTATGGGGAACAGCTCGGGGATGGGTGAGAAAGTGTTGGGCTTACCACTCCTCATATTTTACCTGCACTCCCACCAAAATCACATCTAGCATGGTGAGTGTTGTGGGGGGGGTGGGTGGGTGGGTGGGGGGTGAGGGCGACAGGGGGTTTGGGAGTCCGTAAACTCCAGCCCAGCGTCTCAAAAGCAGCAACCTTGGGTCTGAGTCCATGCCAGGCTTCGGACCTTGCCTGGTTTTTGGGTCGAGAGGTTCGGGTGGGTTCAGGCACGTGGAGCGTGTTGGGGGCGTGTTTTCCAAGGAAGAATTGCAAAAGGGCGTTTCGGAGGGAATAGAGTCCAAGCTGCAGGATAAGCCAGGAAATTCTTCGGGACTGCTTCAGATCCGTCCATGTGACTTTGTCGGGAGTGTGTCGGAAGCTCTGCGTATGGACAAGGAGTTCACCGCCGCACTTCAGTGAAGTGTTGGCGCTGGAGCGGGAGCAATTCCAAGTCATTCCCCAGCCCTATAGGTGGACCAAAGACGTTGGTGAGGAGGGAAAGTCAGCCGCCACCTGCTTAAAAAAATGTTTGTGGGCCTAATACTGAGCTCTGGCACTGCCAGGATGACAATATCCTGAAGTAACTTGACAGAGTGTGTGGGTGAAAGGGTGCTTCCCCTCATGGGAGAGACCAGAACTAGGGCACACGGTTCAAAAATAAGGGGTCTCCCATTTAAGATGGAAATGAGAAAAAAAATGGCACCCGCCCATAAACATTCACTCCCTCCATCACCGGCGAGTTCCCACCGCACTTCAGTGACCTTTTGGTGCTGGAGTGGGTGCGGTTCCAAGGAATTCCCCAGCCCCCACATAGCTGGACCAAAGGTGTCGGTGACGGGGGGGGGAAAGTCAGGTGAGGGCAGCTTAAAGAAATGTTCAGTTTTCGGGTATCCAGATTTGAGACACTGCACCTGTGAAATACATAACTCTCATATGGGTGACCTGGTTTGGCACGTGGCTCTTTCCCAATTGTTGCTTTTCTTATGTTCTTAAGGGGTTCGTATAACGTCTCAGACTGTTTGTGACGTACTTGTTAAATTAATAAAGCTAGCATCAGGCCAAAGGCCAGTGAGTTGGACATGATCAAGGTTGAAAAGGGAGTCATAAATTGTTTACCAGGTGACATGGTGCATACATTGTAGGTGGTGCTGAGGGTTGAGAGACATGAGGTTTCACAAATATCAGTCCCTGGAAAAAAAATGAAGGGATATATTTTTGTCTGTTTGCTAATTTTAGAGATGTTACCTGAGTGTGACACTAATGAGGTTATTAAATGTGACATAAAGCCAGTACAGGTAAGCATAGCTGGTTTCCTTTTCTAAGTGACATTAATGAACTGGTAGTGGGTTTTTGTTGATAACCTGACTGCCTCACAGTCATTTTTACTGAAGGCAGCTCTTTGAACAAAGAAAAAATTAGCTTTTGTTTTAAAATGGAATTTGAATCCTCTGAGAACCATCATGGGACGTGAACTTGCCTCCCACGGACTGGTGAGTCCAGGGGCTGTATTTTCAAATCCGGGGTTGGGAACCCGACGCCTGGACCACTTCCGGGTCCCGACCCTGTGCCAGGTCAGCATCGCTCATGTGACACGATGTTAATACACGAGGACCGCCCCCCCCCCCCCCCCCCCCCCCCCCCCCACCATGGGGCTGGAGGCAAGGAATACAGGAAAGAGGAGCAGCACTAGGCCCATTGAGCTTGCTCCACTCACCATTCCACTGATCTTGGGTTTCAACTCCACTTTCCTGCCCTTGTCCCTTGATGCCATGAGAGACCAAAGGTCTACTCTGAAGGAAAAAAAAACAGTTCAGACCCTATTTCCCAGTTTTTCCTGGTGCTCCATTTTAAAGTATACAAGACCAGTTCGACAGTATTCTTATTTCCCACCTTTTATTATTGTTTCGTTCGGCGTTTCTATCCCAGGCTTAAATTATTCAACGATGGAGCATCAACAACCCACTGGGGCAGAGAATTCCAAAGATTCACAACCCTTTGGGTGTAGTAATTTCTCCTCACCTCAGTCCTAAATGATCGGCCCCCTTATGCTGAGACTGTGCCCCTGTGTTTTCGATTCCCCGACCAGCGGAAACAATCTCTCAGCATCTACCTTGTCAAGCACCTTCACGATTCTTGTAGGTTTCAATGAGATCGCCTCTCTTGCTTCTAAATTCCAGAGAATATAGGCCCAATTTACTTAGCCTCTCACCATAGGAAAACCACTCGAGGAGCAGGGCACTGCCTGGAGGCTGGAGCTGGCTCCGGAGTACAATCATCAAAGACAGATGGCAGCCATGACAGATCTTGCAAAATAGAGGAGGGGGAAATCAGAGGGCAAGCAGTGCCACGGTACAGGGAATTGACCAACGTTTAATCAGAAGGTACTTCAAACAATGGCAACTTTGCGCTGCAGCTTGAGCACCTCAGTTTCAACAACCCTTTCCTATCAACACTTTAATTCATCGCATTGTGGCTCCCGGCAGCACTCCCAACGCTAATATACCCCAGACAATTCACTCTTCCTGTTGGCTGCTTTGAAAATTCCTTCTGGCCCCTCTCCAACCATTCACAAACTCTTCAACGAGCTTAGCGTGCAATTACTTAGAGGTGTGTGTCTTGTGCATTGCCACCTCTAGCCATTAACAAACTCTGCTAAAGCCTGAGTCTATGTACAGTGTCAAGTTTTCTTCCTTCTTACCAAATACACGGAATTGACTCCAAAGTACTGGGCAAAATGAGGACCTGAAATAAACTGAGGTGTATTTCTTGTTCAATCCCTGGGAATACTCCAAATCAATTTAGGCTTCTGAGCAAGTGAAAGCACTTATCCTGGATATAGGGAGCAAGGGACCACCTGCAAGAGTTGTTCGCAACGTGGAAACCTAAGATTATCCGAGTGAAACGGAGTAAAAGAAGAACAAAAATATCACAAGAGGATTTATTTGTTTTGGGCTCACATTGCATTTTTCTTCAGGAACATATCGAGGGGCTGAACTAACCTGGACAGTTCCACCAGAAAAAGGTTGGAAACTAGGATACGCTGGGAAATCCCGGTCAACCTTGTGAGGGCTGGAGTTTGTGTTTTTACAAGGTGAGAACTGTGAGAGAGGGAGTTGGGTCCAGGACAGAACTGGGGGCAGCGGACAGGGCAGAGGAGGCAGTGGAGTCCGGAGAGGATGGTACGATCGGAATTTGGGTAAGGGTTTGGGCTGTAGTGTTCTGGTTCAATTGCGCTTTGTAGAAGGTTAAGGCCCGAGGTCAACTGGAAGATATTTGGAGACTTTGAGCCTTGAGGTTTCAAATTAAAGGCACGGGCAAAGGTTTTGGCTGCAAGGGATGGAGGGTGGCAGGGAAGAAATGTGCGGAAGCATCGCAGAGGTGGAAGAAGGTGCTGGAGGGTAATGGAGATGAGGAAGGAAGCTGAGCTTGGCATTGAGCAAGGCATCAACGTTCTGCAATTGGCGTGGCAATCAGAGATAACAGCCGGGGTGACTGGCAAAGTCAAAGCTGGAGGTATGTAAGTGCTGGTTGGAATCGTAACGGATAGTTTCGACATGGTCAGTATTAAGCTGGACGAGCGCTTGGCTCACCCAGGTTGGACACTTTACCAAAATATGGGGCAGAACTTTATGTCCCATGGGCGGGCGGGGGCCTGACCCGATCAGGCACAAAATGGCGTGAGATGACGTCAGGCAAGCGTCCAGATGTTGTCGGGCACTGGCGCGATATTTCGCTCGGCGGAAATATCAGACCCAAGAGCCGGAAGCGCGCCGGCCGACAATTAAGAAGCGATCAGACCCATTAACGGCACAATTGTCGGCGATTTATCGAGGCCCGTCCCACCTTCCGGTTGGCGGACGGGCGAGTCGGCCAGGCGGCCTTTACGTTTTTCATCAAAACTCATCCTAAGGGAAGGATGAAGAGGCCACTGTGGAATAAAATAAAAATATCTATGGGCAGGTGACCGATTGTGACGCGCGGACATTTCCCTGCAGCTTTTTAAACGTTTGTTTCGTCATTGGCAGGTCTGCAGCTCCCTGAGGCAGCCGTCCGCCTCCGGGGATGCTCTCTCGCAGCGCTCACCCTTGCCCGTGGCGACATCATCACCACCCGCCCTCTTCCCCCCCTCCGCCCCTCCCCCCCTCCCCCCGGCAGTGCCGAGCTTTACAGCGCGCGCACTTCATGCTGGCTGGCCGTTAATTGGCTAGCCAGTGTGAAATCGCGTTCGGTGGGGTGGGGGGGCAGATTGCATGTGCCCACCAAAGGTAAAATTTAGACCATGTACTTTATATACCCTCCCCCCACCCCCCCCAACAGGTAAATAACAAGATGGGAAGAAAGAAAGAAAGGCTTGCACTGAAATAATTTTTTGTTTAGTCTTTCACGGAATGTGGGTGTCACTGGCTAGGTCAGCGTTTATTGCCCATTCCTAGTTGCCCTTGAGAAGGTGGTGGTGAGCTGCCTTCTTGAACCGCTGCAGTCCATGTGGTGTAGGTACACCCACAGTGCTGTTAGGGAGGGAGTTCCAGGATTTTGACCCAGTGACAGTGAAGGAACGGTGATATATTTCCAGGTCAGGTTGGTGAGTGACTTGGAGGGGAACTTCCAGGTGGTGGTGTTCCCATCTATCTGCTGTCCTTGTCCTTCTAGATGGAAGTGGTCGTGGGTTTGGAAGATGCTGGTGAAAGGAGCCTTGGTGAGTTGCTGCAGTGCATCTTGTACACACTGCTGCTACTGTGTGGAGGAGGGAGTGAATGTTTGTGGAATGGGGTGCTAATCATGCAGGCTGCCTTGTCCCGGATGGTGTCAAGCTTCTTGAGTGTTGTTGGAGCTGCACTCATCCAAGCTAGTGGATCGTATTCCATCACATACCTGACTTGCTATTTGTAACTGGTGGACAAGCTCTGGGGAATCAGGAGGTGAGTTACTCACCACAGAATTCTGAGCCTGTTCTTGTAACCAGAGTGTGTAGTTGTGTGTGCAAGTCCAGTTCAGTTTCTGGAGAATGGCAACCCCCAGGATGTTGATAGTGGGAGATTCAGTGATGGTAATGCCATTGAACATCAAGGTGCGATGGTTGGATTCTCTCTTGTCGGAGATGGTCATTGCCTGACACTTGAGTGGCGTGAATGTTACTTGCCCCTTGTCAGCCCAATTCTGGATATTAATCTGGTCTTGCTGCATTTGGACATGGATTTACTCAGTATCTGAGGAGCCATGAATGGTGCTGAACATTCTGCAATCGTCAGCGAACATTCCCACTTCTGACCTTATGGTGGAGGCAAGGTCATTGATGAAGCAGCTAAAGGTGGTTGGGTCTAGGACACTACCTTGGGGGCCTCCTGCAATAATGTCCTGGGACTGAGATAATTAGCCTCCAACAATCACAACCATCTTCCTTTGTGCAAGGTATGACTACAATCAATGGAGAGTTTTCCCCTGATTCCCATCCCACTGGCTCCAGTTTTGCTGGGGCTCCTTGATGCCACACTTGGTCAAATGCTGCCTTGATGTCACCTCACCTCAGGAGTTCAGCTCTTTTGTCCATGTTTCAACCAAGGCTGTAATGAGGTCATGAGCCGAATGGCTCTGGCGGAACCCAAACTGGGCGTCAGTGAGCAGGTTATTGCTAAGCAAGTGCCACTTGATAACACTGTTGATGACCCCTTCCATTACTTTACTGATGATTGAGAGTAGACTGATGGGGCGGTAATTGGCCTGGTTGGATTTGTCCTGCATTTTGTGTACAAGACATACCTGGGCAATTGTCCACATTCCCCAATAGATGCCAGTGTTGTAGCTGTACTGGAACAGCTTGGCTAGAGGCACGGCAAGTTCTGGAGCATAACTTTTCAATACTACTGTTGGAATATTGTCAGGACCCATAGCCTTTGCAGTATCTAGTGCCTTCAGCTGTTTGTTTATTGCGTGGAGTGAATCAAATTGCCTGAAGATTGGCATCTGTGATGCTGGGGACATCAGGAGGAGGCCGAGATGGATTATCCAATCGGTACTTCTGGCTGAAGATTGTTGCAAATGCTTATCTTTTGCACTGATGTGCTCAGCTCCCCAATCATCAGGGGATGGGATTATTTGTGGAGTCTCCTACTCCAGTGAGTTGTTTAATTGTCCACCACCAATCACGTCTGAATGTGGCAGGACTGCAGAGCTTAGATCTGATCCATTGGTTGTTGAATCGCTTATCTCTGTCTATCACCTGCTGCTTATGCTGTTTGGCACGCAAGTAGTCCTGTGTTATAGCTTCACCAGGTTGACACCTCAATTTTAGGTATGCCTGGTGCTGCTCCTGACATGCCCTCCTGCACTCTTCATTGAACCAGGGTTGATCCCCTGGCTTGATGGTAATGGTAGAGTGGGGGATATACCAGGCCATGAGGTTACAGGTTGTGTTTGAGTACAATTCTGCTGCTGCCAATGGCCCACAGTGCCCCATGGATTCCCAGTCTTGAGTTGCTAGATCTGTTCAAAATCTATCTCATTTAGCACGGTGGTAGTGCAACACAACATGATGGAGGGTATCCTCAATGTGAAGGTGGAATTTCATCTCCACAAGGACTGTGCAGTGGTCACGCCTATCACTACTGTCATGGACAGATGCATCTGTGGCAGACAGGTTGGTGAGGATGAGGTCAAGTATGTTTTTCCCTCTTGTTGGTTCCCTCACCACCTGCTGCAGACCCAGTCTAACAGCTATGTCATTTAGGACTCAGCCAGCTCGGTCAGTAGTGGGGCTACTGAGCCACTCTTGGTGATGGACATTGAAGTCCCTCACCCAGAGTACATTCTGTGCCTTTGCCACCCTCAGTTCCTCCTGCAAGTGATGTTCAACATGGAGGAGCACTCATTCATCAGCTGAGGGAGGGTGGTATGTGGTAATCAGCAGGAGGTTTCCTTGCCCATGTTTGACCCGATGTCATGAGAATTCATGGGGTCCGGAGTCGATGTTGAGGACTCCCAGGGAAACTTCGTCCTGACTGTATATCACTGTGTCGCGACCTCCACTGGGTCTCTCCTGCCAGTGGGACAGGACATACCCAGGGATGGTGATGGTGGTGTCCAGGACATTATCTGTAAGGTAGAATTCAGTGAGTATGACTATGTCAGGCTGTTGCTTGACTAGACTGTGAGGCAGCTCTCCCAATTTTGGCACAAGCCCCAGATGTTAGTAAGGAGGACTGTGCAGGGTCGACAGGGCTGATTTTGCCATTGTCGTTTCCGATGCCTAGGTCATGACTGGGTGGCCCATCTGATTTCATTCCTGATTAACTTGTTTTTCGCGGTTTGATACAACTGAGTGGCTTGCTAGGCCATTTCAGAGGGCACTTAAGAGTCAACCATATTACTGCGCTAGGTATGACTCCAACCAGTGGAGAGTTCTCCCCCTTGCTTCCCACTGACTCCAGTTTTGCTGGGGCTCCCTGATGCCACACTCGGTCAAATGTGGTCTCAACGGCAGGGGCAGTCACTCTTACGGCACCTCTGGCATTCCGGTCTTTTGTCCATGTTTGGACCAAGATTATAATGAAGTCAGGAGCTGAGTGGTCCTGGTGGAACCCACACTGGGCGTGGCATTATCTCACCCAGCCCGCCCGCTGCCAGGATTGTCCGGTCCCACCAACGGGCTTTTGTGCTGGGCCGCTGCATCGCCCCCTAGCAGCTCCTGCAATGGCTGGGCCACAAAACCCAGGCCTGTGTGTCAGTGAGCAGGTTATTGCTGAGTAGGTGCCATTTGATAGCACTGCTGATGAACACTTTCCATCACCTTGCTGATAAAAGTGACGAAAGTGCCTTTAATGACGACTCAAAACTCTTTTGTCAGTGAGGCATTTTTTGAAGTGCAGTTATTGCTGTGACGTAGGAAACATGGCAGCCAATTTGTGCACAGCAAGCTCCCACAAACAGAAATGTGGTAATGGCCAGGTCATCTGTTGGGTTGAGGGATAAGTATTGGCCAGGACGCCAGGGATAGCTCCCCCTGCTCTTCTTCGAAATAGTGCCACAGGATCATTTGCATCCACCCAAGGGGGCAGACGTGACCTCAATCTCACACCTCATCCAAAAGGCAGCTCCTGCAGGAGTGCAGCACTCCGGCGGTACTGCACTGGAGTGTCAGACTTGATTTTTGAGGTGGAACTTGAACACATAACTTTCTGAGTCAGAGGTGAGAGTGCCATCGCTTAAGTGACGGCTAATGCACAACATAGGATTGTGGGAAACATCATTGCTCAGGGCTGAGATTGGTATCGGGTCTTCTGGCAACAGAAACGTTTAGATGGCGAAAGACTCCAAAATCAACTGTTCCATTTACTCTGCTGGAAGAAACAACCCTCTTTCTCTGCACAGTCCAGCTAGGATCTCGCTATTTTGCTGGAATCCTGTTGACCTTTCCACTATATAAGCAGCTGTTAAGGGATTCAAGGGCTGGGGATTGGAAATATGCCATTTAAGGCAACCTTATTAGCACAAAGCACTGTCAGGCCAGTCTGCTACAAAATAAACATCTCTCCCATCTTCCCGTGTGCGCCTTAACCCTGAACTCAGATGAGTACTAGTGTAGCGTCCCCTTTTCCCATACCAGCCTCTTTGAGTGATGTTACTAATGTGCTGCTCTATTAGGGCCAGTTTCTTGCTGTGTGTGCTTAGGACCGCATGGCAACTCTACATTTCAAGGCTGGATTCATGCAGCTGACAGAGACTTCCATCCTACTAATCTGATTGCCTTCAGAAAGGGGTCCCAGTGGACAGCTAACCTGCTGCAAATCCCGATCCCCTCACTCCGTCCTTGGCATGCATTTCTGTACAGTTATTATCCGCCCATCTCACCTTTCCCTCAGGAAATCGGCTTTAGCATGTTGTGTTTGCAAGTCCTCACAATCAGATACGGAGGTGACCTGCACTTCAAAGCTGTGCTTATCTATACTTCTGTTGCCTCCAGGCTTAACTATAATGCTCTCCTGCCTGGCCTCCATCTTCTGCCCTCTGTAAACTTAAGCTCATCCAAACACCAATCCCCTGTTCCCCGCACCACCCCGCCCCCCCATCTCTGTCACTGTACAATCCTCCAAGAACTCTGCATGCCTCCAATTCTTGCTTATCTCTGATTCCCTTCGCCCCAGCCAATGGCAGGTTTACGTTCGGCTTCCTCAGGCCCAAACCCTAGAATTCCACCCCTACCCCCCCCCACCCCCACCCCCCACAAAACCTCTCCCTCTCTCATCCTCTTGCTTTGTCTTTGAAATGCTTCTCAAAGCTTTTCATCATCTGTCCGAATATTGGCATTGATCACTCAGTGTCATATTTCTGCCTGATAACACCCCTAGTCAAACATGCCGGGACACTTGGATGTTCCAAGAATGTAGGGTCATTGTTGTATTAATGATCTAAACACAGAATAACAGCCAGTTGAAGGTCACGTGGAACAAAATGCCCTCTAGGAGTGCTCCGGCTAACTCTCCATTGCCTAGGTAGAGAGAGAGGAGTGAAATTGGGAAGGAGAAGAGGTAAGATTGGAAAATAAAATGAGGCAACAATTAAGCAGACTGCACAGCAGTAAAGAGCCACAGGAGACTTTCTCAGAGGCAAGATGAACAGCTTTTATTTGCTATCATTGGGTTGTTGCCACAATAGAAAGTGACGCTTTTGCATTGTGTGATTTGCTATTTGCCTCCCAAGCTTGAGGACAAGCGACTCATTCATGTCCATATTGCACATCACTGGCTACTTTGTTAGTGTGCAGTGAATTAGCCCACACAGCATTTCTGTTTAGCGTACTGTAACATGGCATGTCAGTTTACGAGGCTGTAAAGCTGCAGTTAGCCATCTGTCTGCGTGTCACTGTATCTGACACACATTTTCAATGTTAAGCCTACAAGTTGGAAATATTCTTGAATGAAGGCATCTCTAGTTCATTTACCAAAATGGCTAGGTAATGGCTGCAAGAGTTGAAATATAACGTGATGGAAAGATACAGATACATAAAATATTACAGTGGGGCAGGGTAATGCTCTGGGGACCAGGGTTCAAACCCCACCATGGCAGATAGTAAAATTTGAATTCAGTAAAAACCTGGAATTAAAAACATCTGGTGATGACTATGAAACCATCGCCGATTGTTGTAAAAACTCATCTGGTTCACTAATGTCCTTTCGGGAAGGAAATCTGTTGTCCTTACTTGGTCTGGCCTACATGTGACCCCAGACCCACAGCAATGCAGTTAACTCTTAACTGCAATAAGGATGGGCACGTCCCATAAAAACAAATTTTAATAAAGAGTCATTGGCCCCATCCTGATTGTGCTGGCTCTTGAAAGAGCAATCTCATTAGTTCCATTCCTCCACTCTTTCCCCAATAGATGTGAACGTTTTCTCTATCCCGCTTTCAGTTCTTATTATGTCTTTTCTGTTGGCTCGGAGTTGCCAAGTTTCACTTAGATTCTGTTAACCCCTGCCTACGTTGGGCATTTGCGTATGTGTTTTGACGAAGTACTCATAACTCTGTTTGGAAACACCACAGATCAACGTCAAGTTTATTGTCATTTCTATTGACCGTTTTCTGAAGGGAATTTTCATCATCATTAGGTATGTTTATGAGGAAGGCCAAATACACAGACCTGTCTGGAATATGATGATGGATTCTCCCGTCACTTCAATAGATGAGTGTCCAGGAAAAAAAAAATGATTTACAGTCTCCTCTAACGTCGACTCATGCGTGACGTGAGGCGAAGCCTTGATTTGCACGGCCAATTGCAAAAACGCTGCCTATGGGATGGAGTGTTTACCTCGTCGGTTGGGCCCTGGGGGGTGGAGGGGGGAGGAGGAGTGGTCACGAGGCTGACTGCCGCCCGCGATCGGGCCCCGACCTCGCTGTCATGCTGGCTGCCCAATTAGCGGCCAGTTGGCGTGGAAACCCGCCCAGTAACGCTGAGCGTTGCTGGGGGTGGGGGGAGGGGCGGTCGTGGACGCTCGCGCATGTGCGCGGGTGCGTCACGCTGAAAGCTCCCCTGAGGCACACGGCTCCCTCAGGGAGCTGCAGGTTTTTTTTAAAATCGGAAATAAAGAATTGACAGGTGTTAAAAACAGGTCCCTCGTGACTCTGTCGCATAAACTAGGGACATGTTACAAATGACGTTTCAAAATTTTTGTTTTACTTTTAATTCCTGTTGGAAACCTCATCCCGCCCGCAGATGAGGTTTCATTAAAAATTCCAGACATCGCTTGGCCTTTTGGCCTGTCCCATGAGCAGCGTAGAATTGCATTCGATTCACACTTTAATGGCCTTAATAGGCCTGTTCATTGTTGGTGGGCACGCTGACGACTCCCACGAGCGCCCACCGACCGAAATATTGAACGAGTGCACTATGACATTGGGATGCTCGCCCGCCCATCCACTCAGCGCAAAATTCAGCCCATGAAGCCAGTGTTGCAAGGGTGGATGGAGGCGTTGGCTTTGCACCACTCTCGTCTGTCCTGAAGGCTCTTGACTCCGCCCTCCTCAGACATCGAAATCTCTGGGCGACAGAGGCTCCTCCGTTTGGGTCCGTCCAAGGTTGTTTTGCCCATGTATTGGGATCCATCTTACAGGCCCGGAGGTTGGCTTTCATGTTGTCTTTATATCTAAGTTCGGGGCGTACTGCGGGGCGGGTTCCTGGTCTCGGCTGCTTGTAGTGTTCCGCCTTTGGATGCCGAAAGCCTCTGGGTGAACCTCATGGACTGATCCAGTGAAGCTGAGCTCTGATGACCCCGCTCTCGAAGCCAGGTACGCAGCACTTTACAGGAACCTCGAAGTTGGGGATTGTGTCCTGCCACCTGATGTTGGAAACAGACCTCAGACAGCGAAGCTGGAATGCTTCTAGTCGCTTTCTGCGATGCTGGAAGGGTTGCCGGACGAAATGAGATCAGAACCTGCCTGGTAGACTTTGATCTTTGCTCTGAGATAAACTCCATGCTCTTTCCAAGTCTGTGGATCAGCCTGCCAAACACTGAGCTTGTTTTTTGCCAGGCGATGGTCGATTTTGTCATTCAGCATAGTGATACTGGGCAGGATATTCCCAAGATAGCAAAACTGTGATTGTGAGGGTTTTGGAGCACTGCAGGTGGGTTGACACAAGATCTCCGGCTTCCTCAGACTTGATGTCAGGCCAAAGTGCTCTGAGGCTTGGGCTAAGCCATCAACAAAGAGTCAAATGTCCTACAGAGTATGTGCTACAAGAATGCATCTGTAAACAGGAGTTCACTCAGTAGCTGTTTAGTAACCTTTGTGCAAGCCGTGAACCTTTGCAAGTTGAAGACCGAGGTTGTTGTACATCCTGAATTGAATGCATACGGCTGTGTTCAGATTTTTGAGGGCCCACTGGACCAAGAAGTATATGGCAAACAGAGCTGGAGCCTTGCTTGGTGCCATTGTTGACAGGAAAGGCAATCGATGATGTACCTTTTTGCTTCATGCTGGCCATCTTGCCATTGTGACAAGAACAAATGACACTGATCATGACTGATCAATGACACTGAATATACCAATGTAGGAACAGGAGGAGGCCATTCTGACCCCTGTTCTGCTGTTCCATTAGACCACGGCTGTTTCTTCATTTCACCTTTGTTCTGCAACCCTTAATATCCAGGCCTAACAAAGTTCAATAAATCTCAGCGATTGACCCCCCAACAATGACAAGTGTTTCCAGGATTCCACTGCACTTTGTGGGAGGATGTGCTTCCTGACATCACCCCTGAACAGCCCAGCTCCCATTGTAAGATTGTGCCCTCCTGTTCTGGACTCTCCCCAACACAGGAAATAATTTCTCTCTATTTCTTTATTCAGGTGCTAGCTTTCATGGACAGTCTTGACACTAGTGGAAACATTGCAACCACTGAGCTCAAGAGCAATCCTGTAAATGCCGGTGGAACTTTGATGAAAATAAGGCTTGCAGGAGGGTGGAAATGAAAATTCATTGCTGCCTCTTTGATTTTATTACTGGATTATTCCACTCATTTCCCATTGATTCCCCATTCAGACTGGAGCTCTGCCTAACTTAGTCTTTTTAATGCAGATAGGCCACCCTTTTATTAGGGCTCTGCCAACACCTCCAAACTGATGGAAAGTGTAGTAGTCACTTACTAGTGGAGTAAATCACTATTTATTCAGCGTGTAATGTACCTTTAAGAATAATACTTGTTAGGAAAGATCACATGATCTGCAGTATCCAATAGGAGAGTAGTGCGGGCTACCTCAGCAGCCAGTGTAGAGATGGAGTTGGAGTTGAAAGCCCACGTGTAGCTGCTGCTGAGTATATTGTAAATAAACTTAATGTTGCCACCCAAGAAGTGTCTGCAGATCAACTCTATCACTAATAGTACAACTTGGCCACCCTACAACAGAGGACAAATGTGATTTCCTAACTCTAGAACGTCATCTCACACCCATTTTGATTGCACTGATATTTCGCGAATCTTTTTTGTTTTCTATCATTGATAAACAAAACAACATAAGAACATAAGAAATAGGAGCAGGAGTAGGCCATCCTGCCCTTCAGGCCCGCTCCACCATTCAAAGAGATCATAGTTGATCTTCTACCTCACCACCAGTTTTCTGCACTATCCCCGTATCCCTCGATGTGTTTAATATGTAGAAATCTATCAGCCTCTGCTTTAAACATACTCAAAGGCTGAGCTTCCCCAGCCCTCTGGGGTAACGAATTCCAACGATTCGCCACCCTCTGAGTGAAGAAGTTCCTCCTCATCTCATTCCTAAATGGCCTGTCCCTTATTCTGAGGCTGCGTCCCCTGGTTCTAGGCCTCCCAGTCAGGGGAAACATCCTTCCAGCACCTAGCCTGTCGAGCCCTGCAAGAATTTTGTATGTGTGAATGATATCACCTCCCATTCTTCAATGGGCCATAAAGAATAAGAAAGAATTTGTTTTCACACTGCACCTTCTGAAGAGTTCAGGACATTCCAAAGGAATCAGTAGCCAAGGAAATCCTTTTTGAAGTCTAGTCAGTGTTGGAATGTTCGGTAAACAAGGTGAAATTTGCACACAGCAGCATGCTCCCATAAACAGCTATGAGGTAATAGCCATACATTCAGCGATGCTGCTTGAGGGATGAAGATTTGACAGGACATCAGAGGAAGCTCCCCTGCTCTTCTATAAAATAGTGCCATAGGAACTTTTACATAAGAAGGCAGACAGGCATTCTGTTTATCCTCTCACTTGAGAAACAGAATCTCCAACAGTGATTCCTTCACAACAGCGTTGAAATAGCAATCTGCATTTTATGGTCATGTCCCTAGCGTGGGATTTGAACCACTAGTCATCCAGCTCAGCAGACAAGAATGCCCAGGGCCTACGCCAATTTATGGGCTTCTAAATTGCACTGTTGATTCTTATCACCCTCTGACGTCGCCCTGTGTGCTAGATGGTTATGTAACAATCCCTTCAAGGCAAAGACCCAACACCGTCTTCTCAAGGCAACTGTTGAGGTGCACAACATTTACCAGTGGTACCAACCTCTCTAAACAAATAAAACAATTCATTCCACAAGGTTAGTGAACACCTTTTATTAAACCTGTAAAAACCTTAAGATTTAGTGGCGCATGATGAATGCTGAGATAGATTAGCAAGTGCCACCATGAGTAAGGCATCCACGAGACAACTTCAGAAAAAAGATGAGAAAAGAGAGAAAGAAGGAGTACAAGGCGATGAACAATGGGGAAATAAAGAACGAAAGAGATTAGAAGCAGAATCCATTTAAGCTACTTGGCTGCCCTTGCCATATTTAGCTGTGATTTTGTGCTATGGTTTTTAGCGCCTCAGGTACAAAAGTCACAAAGAGTTCACACCCTGGATTTGTCCAGATTTGACAGCTCCTATCTTTATATGCCAGCTAGCATTTTACACCTTCCCAGAAAGATTGTTCTAACCTGTTAGAGGCTTTCACCACATCTTTAGGGAAGTAATCAGCATATAGCTGAACTCTTGGAGGTTGAGATTCCCGTGGCATCCCTCCCATTCATCCACCATAACTTCAGCAACAGTGTCTTAGAATATTCGGGGGTTTCCCCCATATATTCCAGAAAGGTTACGATGCACAGTCGGGGATTCGACCCTTTGATCAGTAAGGGGAGAATTTTCCCATTGGCCAGCGGGGGCGGGGCCCGCCTCGCTGACATGTAAAATGACCCGGGATGACATCAGGTGGAATTCCCGATGTCACCCCGCGTCAGTTCCATTTTCAGGCCGGCGGGGGCGCCCGCCAACCTACTGAGGCCATTGAGAAACCAATTAAAATCATTAATGGACCTGCCCGTCTAACCTTAAGGTTGGCGGGCAGGCCAGGAGCCCTGGCGGGCTTCAGAAAAAGTACGAACCCTCAACCGCGGGCGGGTTGAGGTTTCATGAGGGTATTTAAATTTTTAAGAAAGGTTTCAAAAAACGTTATGGACGTGTCCCAACTAGTGTCACATGAGGGCGCATGTCAGAGAAATTTTTCCAATCATTCGTATTACAATTTTTAATTCGGAGCCAATCTCCCTGAGGCAGCACTTAGCCTCAGGGAGATGAATGCGCTTTTTCACACGCGTGCGCGAAAGACTTAGCAGCGCCGCCAAAGCAGGCCTGCGATTGCATTCCTGACGCTCATCTCCCCTCAGTGTGGGAGAGTTGGCGTGACTGTGAAAAGGTTATGTCAATTGGTATTAGACTGACCAAGCGGAACAAAGCTCTAACACTGTCGGCTGAGGGAATTCCCCCCCCCCCCTCCCCCCCGCCACTGCCCGCACAGGGAGCGCGTAGCTTCCTGGCAGATGTCACGCTGGGTGGGTCTTACTTGGCCCGTCCACGTAAAATGACGGCGCACCCCCAATCGGTGTACCCCCAAGCCCGCCCGCACCCGCACTTCCCCCCATAATGGGGGGAAAATTGTTCCCTGAGACTTTACTCCCATTTTGTATCGGCCAGTCTTCTGTACTCCATCCTTTGACCACATCACTTGTGTTAGAAGGTCCCTGTGGAAACATCAGCATGCCTCTCGCTGTTATAAATGTTGATTTAATTGCTCTATCTTTCCAGCATTTTCGACTTTGTTCTATCTACATATCCAGGCCTTAGATGGCGCGTTAGTCATAAATAGGGCCTCCAACCTTCCTAGATTGTCCAGGAGTCTTGCAGAATTGGTGACTGATCCCCTAGATACTGCTATGTGCAGGGCACAAGTAAGAGCTCCTGGCCTGTGGTTTGCCCCCTATGTGCTTTCATCCCCTCCCTTCCTTGTTAGAGCTTTGTTCCGCTTGGTCAGTCTAATACCAATTGACATAACCTTTTCACAGTCACGCCAACTCTCCCACACTGAGGGGAGATGAGTGTCAGGAATGCAATCGCAGGCCTGCTTTGGCGGCGCTGCTAATTCTCAACATCTCTCTTGTTGAAATGTGTTACGGACTGGGGAGGGAGGCAAATCCGAACTCTATTTTGCTCACTGTCTGTCCCCAGGGACAGGTTTTTAAAAATTTCTGAAATAGTCCTCTGTTTGTGAGGTCAATTTTTAAAGTGACTCAGCACACTCTCTTTAGGGTTAAATCAGAATTAGAATTTATTCACACATTCAAACCCGGGGAATGGTTGCAACTTCATGCACGCACACAATAGGAAAATAGGGAAGCGGAGTTTTTACAACTATGAATAACTTAAAGAAAAAGCACCACAGATGTGGATATCAGTTCATGTGATGGCCTGAGTCTAGAAAGTCAGAGACCAGTGAGAGTTCCTTCGCAGAGGAGCTACAGTTCAGCTAGCCGAAGCAGGATTTTGCAGAATTCTTTTGAAGTTGATGGTGACGCAGTGAGATGAGGTCGGTATCGCGAGACTTGGTCTGTTCGGTAGGTGATGGCAGGAATCCTCCCAAGAAACAGGGTTCAAGGAGGCTTAGCCTTGATGCAAACTGTTGGTCAGCCAGGAGCCAGTTTGCAGGCTGCAGTTTAAACAGCAGACTGAGTTGTGAGTCTGGAAATGTAACATTTAAACTTTCCAAAGGCCAGAGGTTTAGGTCATGTGATGTTGCCCATCAATGAGTCAGTTGCAGGCTAGCAAGTAGTTTCTACGCCTATGGTCAAAATCCATTGTTCACCTTGGAGACAAATGGTGGTTTTTAGTGCCTCTGCAGGCATAACGAGTTTCTATGGCTACCCCTTTGTTATTATTGGATCAGGCGGGAGAGGCGGATTGTCTGCTGGCCTCTGGTTTCATTGATAGTAATGTGTCCTCACAATGAGAAGTGTGAGATTCCACAAGGGTGAGGGTAGAGCTCCTGTCCTGTAACTTCTGTTGGAAATTTCCAGAAACTGTAGCCAACTTATGAATCATGTGACCTATAGCAGCCATCTTTTGATTCAGCAAAATCCATTTTTTTAAATAAGCAAAAAGATAAGGTTTTATTTTTATAGTTTATGATCTCCTTCATGTCTCAGGGACATGACAAATGGATTAGCAAGCTGTTTAGCTGTGAACTTATCACTTTAAGGAGAGGGTCCACAACAATCTTCTCAAATCAGTTAGGGATAAACAAATTAATTTGGCCTCACTAGTGGCAGCTACAAGCCCAAGTAAATAAATCAGGTAAGGCCACTGCATGGGGGCTACAGAATAGTCTTTGTTAAAGTCCAAAAGCCTCAATACTTAGTGGAACATATTTGGTACTATGGTGAGCACTTGGATAGCTATTCCTTCACTTCTGAGTGAGAGAAAGCAAGAGGAAACAAAAGCAAATATCACCATAAGGCAGGCATCAAAAAGAAAGATGTAGAGAAATAAAAGGAAGAGCGGATAAAAAGTGTAAAAGCTAAAGAACGAAAAGGGAACAAAAGAGGTTAGAAGCAAAATCCATTTAAGTAACATTGAGCTATTTTATAGTATTAGTGCCTCAGGTGCCAGAGTCACAAAGTGTTCACATCATGGATTTCTCCAATCTTGACAACTCCTGTCTTTGTATGCCATTTAGCTTTTTTCACCTTTTCCAGCCTTTTTTAACAACTGTTTCCAAGCTGTTAAATCCATTCAACTCTCAGGTGGACACGACGCTATTTTGAACAAGAGTGGGGGCGTTCTCCCTGTCATCATGGCCAACATTTACCCCTCAATCAACATCACTAAAACAGATTATCTGTCTGTGGGAGATTGCTGTCCGCACAAATTGGCTGCCAGGTTTCCTACATTACAACAATGACTGAACATTGAAAGTGCTTCATTGGCTGTAAAGCACATTGCAGCAGAATGAGATCATGAAAGGTGCTATAGCAATGAAAGGTCATTCTTTCTCGGCCGAGTTTAACTTTTGCAATTGCGTTGAAGGAGGGCAGAGGTTACATTGTGGAGCCTCAGAATTCCCTGCTTCAGGACTGTAGAAGGCTTGCTCACGCAGGGATCATGTCAGCAATTCCCTTCAGCTTGCACACGCATGAAGGAGTTAAGAGTCATCTGGTCGCTGCGTGTTAACACAGCAAGAAGATTGCATCGGGTTGCTACTTCTGATAACAGAATCGCGTACTTTTGCAATTCTTACACGATTTTAGAACACGTCGAGGTGTTTGCTGATATGTCACTTCAAACGTTTTTGACATTTTGACTCGGTTGCATGGAGCTTCAAAGAGCTTCCACAAGACCAGCCTGAAATGTATCCACATCTGAGACCTCCTTTGATATCAAGCAGTTAATTGAAATTCTGACCCAATCAATCACTTCTAACTACCTGAAGCCGAGTCTCCAGGGAATTCTTTCCTTCTTACCCAGGCTATCATCAGGACTAAATGCAGCTGATAAAAAATTATCACTAGTTTTGTTCAACCACACAGATTAAAATCCACAAAGGCCCCATTACCTGGCAGACGTCTGCCTGCAAAATGTGTTGTCAGCTTGACTTATACAGAGGGAAGATTAAGTTAGTCAATTAAGCAAGAAACTCATTTCCAAACTAAGGCTTGCATTTTAAATAGCACCTTTCATGACCTTAGAATATCCTAAAGCTCCTTGCAGCCAATGAATGATTTTTGAATTGTAGTCACTGTTGCAATGAAGGGAAGAAGGCAGCCAATTCGCTCACAGCAAGCTCCCATAAACAACAAGGTAATCTGTTGACATCTTTTGATG
The DNA here is from genome assembly GCF_017639515.1 of Carcharodon carcharias. Lineage (NCBI taxonomy): Eukaryota > Metazoa > Chordata > Chondrichthyes > Lamniformes > Lamnidae > Carcharodon > Carcharodon carcharias. The sequence goes on along the minus strand of NC_054477.1, from coordinate 14,960,738 downwards.
ATCTGCTTCTATCACTGCTTGTTTGTCCCTACAACCACACCCCCCCCTCCACCTCTCTCTCTCTCTCTATCTCTCCGCCCCCCACACACACACCTTAAACCAGCTTATATTTCAACTCTTTCTTGGAATCGAACTCAAGTTCTGTCGAAGGGTCATGAGGACTCGAAACGTCAACTCCTTTTCTTCTCCGCAGATGCTGCCAGACCTGCTGAGTTTTTCCAGGTAATTCTGTTTTTGTTTTTGTTTTGGATTTCCAGCATCCGCAGTTTTTTTGTTTTTATATTAAGGTAATCTGTTCTACTGATTCTTTTTAAAAATTCCTACATGGGATGTGGGTGTCGCTACCTTTAGACCATAAGATGTAGGAGCAGAAGTAGGCCATTCGGCCCATCGAGTCTGCTCTGCCTTTCAATGAGATCATGGCTGACCTGATAATCCTCAGCTCCACTTTCCTGCCTTTTCCCCATAATCCTTGATTCCCTTACAGGATAAAAATCTGTCTATCTCAGCCTCGAATATACTTAATGACCCAGCCTCTATAGCCCTCTGTGGTACAGAATTCCACAGATTGACCCACACCTCTGAGAGAAGAAATTCCTCCTCATCTCTGTCTTAAATGGGCGTCTGCTTACTCTGAGATTATGCCCTCTGGTCCTAGACCCTCCCACAAGGGGAAACAACCTCTCAGCATCTACCCAGTCAAGTCCCCTAAGAATCTTATGTATTTCAAAAAGGTTGCCTCTCAGTCTTCTAAATTCCAATAAGTACAGGCCCAACCTACTCAACCTCTCCTCATAAGAAAATCCCTCCATCCGTGGGATCAACCTAGTGAACCATCTCGGGACTACCTCCAATGCCAGTATATCTTTCCTTAGATTTACTGCCCCATCCTCAACTGCCCTTGTTCGGAGGGCATTTAAGAGTCAACCACATTGCTGTGCGTCTGGAGTCAAACATGGGCCAGACCAGGTAAGTGCCGCAGATTTCCTTTCCTATCTGGTCTGCCCTACATGTGACTCCATAGGTGAAAGTGCTAATACTGAGCCACAGCTGGCGTTAAATACATGAATTTTGCTAGGCCTTTTATTTTCCTAAACAAAAACAGAATTACCTAGAAAAACTCAGCAGGTCTGGCAGCATCGGTAGAGAAGACAAGAGTTGACTTTCCGAGTCCTCATGACCCTTCGACAGAACTTCAGTTCTGTCGAAGGGTCATGAGGACTCGAAACGTCAACTTTTTTCTTCTCCGCCGATGCTGCCAGACCTGCTGAGTTTTTGCAGGTAATTCTGTTTTTGTTGTGGATTTCCAGCATCCGCAGTTTTTTGGTTTTATCTCTTTTATTTTCCTTACTCTTTCATGGGATGTGGGCATCTCTGGCAAGGCCAGCATTTGTTGCCCATCCCTGATTGCCCTGGAACTGAGGGCAGTTAAGAGTCAACCACATTGCTGTGAGTCGGGAGTCACACGGAGGCCAGACCAGGTAAGGATGGCAGATTTCCTTCCTTAAAGGACATTAGTGAACCAGATGGGTTTTTACAACAATTGATGCTAGTTGTCATGGTCACCATTACAAGCTTTCAATTCCAAATTTATTAATTGAGTTCAAATTCCACCAGCTGCAGCGGTGGGATTTGAACCCTTGTCCCCAGAGCATTAGGCTGGGTCTCTGGATTTACTAGTCCAGTGATACTAGGTCTTGATTATTAGGCCTGTATTGGATCTTTCCATAAAACAGAAAAAAGATGCTTGTTTAATCAGTTTGATCTGGATTAAAAGATGGCATCCAAAGGTGAAAAATGGTGCGCTAGCTCATTGTGCCACCTGGTCTCTAATTGGCTTTGCCTCAACTCAAGATTCATTGAAGAAGCTATTGACCGAGCAAAGATGATAAGGGGCCTATAATGCATGTTTTAGGGTTTTTTTCTCACAAACTGAATATCACAGAACTATGCTCCAGAGATAAAAACAAAAAACTGCGGATGCTGGAAATCCAAAACAAAAACAGAAATACCTGGAAAAACTCAGCAGGTCTGGCAGCATCGGCGGAGAAGAGCAAAGTTGATGTTTCAAGTCCTCATGACCCTTCAACAAAACTAAGTAGGAATAGGAAAGGGGTGAAATATAAGCTGTTTATTTCACCCCACCCCAACTAGAGCTACCTTGCTTGTCCTGCTCTCCAATCTTAATTAGCACATTCTTCTAGATAATATCACCACCTTCAACACCTCTTTGTTCTTGTGTCTGTGACATCTTTTGGTTATCTCCTCCTATCACTGCTTGCTTGTCCCAACAAGCACCCCCCACTTCTTTCCAGCACCACCCACCCCCCCTTAAACCAGCTTATATTTCACCCCTTTCCTATTTCTACTTAGTTCTGTTGAAGGGTCATGAAGACTCGAAACATCAACTTTGTTCTTCTCCGCCAATGCTGCCAGACCTACTGAGTTTTTCCAGGTATTTCTGCTTTTGCTATGCTCCAGAACCTTCAGCAACCAATGCAGCCTGGGCAGTGCCTGACGACAATAGCTAATTAAAATATATATATATTTGAAAACGCTGCTCTGGAGCCAGCAGAAGCAGGAACGGCCACTGCCTCCACAATGTCCCAGCTAACTTTGAACAATACTGTACAATGAGCTCATATAAAATTGGCAATCTATAATACACTCTCTTCATTTCACTTCAGTTATAAAGGAAAATCAGTCATGGTGGACAGTGGGCGGTTAATTCGACAATGGCCAATTACACACCAACGGCCAGAGTTAAAACTACCTCTTTGTAATGGATTGTGGACCTGTAATAATTGTGGGGCTGATATAATCCACTTGCAGAGAGGCTGAGAAGAATGATTATGAAACCCTGAGAGCAGAGTGGATACATGGGGGTGGGAGTGGGCAGCAGAGTGAGAGAGAGAGAGAGAGAGAGCTTGCTTCGTTTTTGTAACCGGCTGGCAAACAGGTTTGGTTTGGATTTTCAACCTCCCGCTGCCAGGATTGGAGGTGAACAGGAGCCAGCAGCAGGCCCCACCGGCCGGCATACCGGTTCTCCAATGCCATCCTCGTCTCCGGGCTGTTTTTGCAGGGGCAGGATTGGGAGGCCCTGTAGTGCAACGCGGCCACATGCAGTAGGTAGCCAGTCAGGCTCATTGAGGCCAGTGAAGGAAGCCAACTTGAAACATTGGATGGAAGGAGGGGCAGTGCTCTGGGCAGGTCTGGAGGCTCTTCCTGCAAACCGCTCCCCCCCCCCCACCCACCCTTGGGTGCAGAAGCAACCTTAGGTTGCCCTGTAGAAGGTATCCCCTTCCCCACGACCCCAAGAGTGGGGGCTGCCGAATGCAAATTTTTTATTAAAGATTTTTTTAAAATGGGCGGTGGGGGCCTCCATCTTGAAGCCCCCCCCTCTCTTTATTGCCCGTCCCTCGTTGCCCTTGAGAAGGTGGTGGTGAGCTGCCTTCTTGAACCGCTGCAGTCCATGTGGTGTAGATACCCACGGTGCTGTTAAGGAGGGAGTTCCAGGGTTTTGACCTAAGGGTCTCTGAATTTTGACCTGGAGGGTCTCTGATTGGCCCTCAGGCTTCCGGCAGTTAATTGGCCACCCTGGGGATAATGCAGGTGAGTGACTGTTTCCCCCCACCCCCCAATCCACCCCCCCCCCACTCCCCCCCCCCCCCAGTGGGGTGCTTGGGACCTGGAAACCGTCCTGACCTTTGTTTTGCACCCCCCCGGGGAACATCCAGCCTATTCCATCATCTGAACTCATTCTTTATTGCCAACTGTTGTGTACTTAACCCGCTTGCGGGTTTTTTCCCCCACTATTTTGCTTGTAACCCGTTCATTACGGCGCCTGTTAATTCCTGATGTGCCCCGCACACGAGTTTGTTCCGTCTGTACACGTTTCGACCGCAGAGTCCGTCGGCGGGTGTGGCCATTCAGCGTGAGCCTCTCCTCGCGTCAACATTCTGCCACTCGGAATTGAGAGTTTGGCAACCCCACGTGAATCTTCACATCGGGGGCCTTCGATCAGCCTGGAAAACGGGCCTTTGACGCTGGGCCTCAGCTGGTGGGAGCCCGACGTATTTTTGACAGCGGGAGGCTTGGAGGTGGGGAGGGTGACAAAGGCAGGCAACAGGCTTTGAAGCGGCTTTTCAAGTCAGGAAAGGGTTAGGGTGGGTAGGTCAGTCCGAAGGAAAGTAAAACTTAAAGTGGAAAATCATAAAACTTCCGCTTCGGATCTCCCAGGGGACGACAGAAGCTCACAACGAAACTGTCACAAAAAATGCTATGGTTTGCCACCTCTTTTTACAGCAAAGTATGAAAGAAGGTACCAGAAGGAAAGGCATTATAAGTTAAAATCCGCAAAGAGACTGCAGGATGAGCAGAACTGAAATATTTACTTTGTTTTTTTTTAGGTTCTGCTGTTTAGTTTGACGTTCAGGGTTAATATCACAACAACAACAACTTGCATTTAGATAATACCTTTAACATAAGTTTCAAAACAAAATCCCAAGGCCCTTCACAGGGGCATAATTGGCCAATATGACCGAGAACCATTTAAAGAGACACCGTGTCAAGAGATACTGGGACTGACAGCCAAAAGCTTCATCAGAGAGATAGGTTTTAAGGAGCATCTTAAGGGAGGAAAGAGAGGTGGAGAGGCAGAGAGGTGTAGGGAGGGTATTCCACAGCTCAGGGCCTCGGCGGCTCAAGGCACGCCACAAAAAGAATTGGGATAATAAGTTCATTGTGACATTCGAGTAGTTTCATTAACACAACATGTGCTCCAATGTGACATAGTGAGTCAGCTGGAAAAGACAGGTCGGGCCTGGTTAACCAGATCCTCCCCTGCCCTGAGGATAAATTGGCTGAAAATAATTGGATGTGACAAAAACTTCCAGTGGCTCTTCGGCATAAGATGACGTCAGTGCAGCACATCACATGTGACCCATTCCCCAGGTTATTGCTTTAAGTGATAACAATGTTTTCATTTTCCTTGCAGATTGAAATAATTGGAACACCCTTCTCAGGAGAGGCTTTTAACATGATTTTAATGGAACTGAAATGCACACACTTTCTATATAACAGGCAGTCGATTCACAATCAAAGTTTGAAGCCTGAGTGGCAATGTTTAAACCCTCATCTGCCATGTCCTTTAGGAATCTGCCATACATAGAAACATAGAGACGTAGAAACTAGGAGCAGGAGTAGGCCATTCAGCCCTTTGAGCCTGCTCCGCCATTCATTATGATCATGGCTGATCATCCAACTCAATAGCCTGCTCCCGCTTTCTCCCCAAATCCTTTGATCCTTTTCGCCCCAAGAGCTATTTCTAACTTCTTCTTGAAAACATACAATGTTTTGGTCTCAAATACTTTCTGTGGTAGCGAATTCCACAGGCTCATCACTCTCTGGACGAAGGAATTTCTCCTCATCTCAATCCTAAATGGTCTACCCTGTATCCTCAGACTGTGACCCCTGATTCTGGACTCCCTCACTATCGGGTACATCCTTCCTGCCTCTACCCTGTCTAATCCTGTTAGAATTTTATAGGTTTCTATGAGATCCCATTCATTCTTCTGAACTCCAATGAATATAATCCTAACCGACTCAATCTCTCCTCATACATCAGTCCCGCCATCCCAGGAATCAGCCTGGTAAACCTTTGCTGCACTCCCTCTATAGCAAGTACATCCTTCCTCAGATAAGGAGACCAAAACTGCACACAATATTCCAGATGTGGTCTCACCAAGGCCCTGTACAATTGCAGCAAGACATCCCTGTTCCTGTACTTGGATCCTCTGGCTATGAAGGCCAACATACCATTTGCCTTCTTTACCGCCTGCTGCACCTGCATGCTTACCTTCAGCAACTGGAGTACAAGGACACCCAGGTCTCGTTGCACATTCCCCTCTCTCAATTTATAGCCATTCAATTAATAATCTGCCTTCCTGTTTTTGCTACCAAAATGGATAACCTCACATTTATCCACATTATACTGCATCTGCCACGCATTTGCCCACTCACTCAGCTTGTCCAAATCAAACTGAACCATCTCTGCATCCTCCTCACAGCTCACCCTCCTACCCAGCTTTGTGTCATCTGCAAATTTGGAGATATTACATTTAGTTCCCTCATCTAAATCATTAATATATATTGTGAATAACTGGGGTCCCAGCACCGATCCCTGCGGTACCCTATTAATTACTGCCTGCCATTCAGAAAAAGACCCATTTATTCCTACTCTTTGTTTCCTGTCTGCCAACCAGTTTTCTATCCATCTCAATACATTACCCCCAATCCCATGCGCTTTAATTTTACATGCTAATCTTTTATGTGGGACTTTGTCGAAAGCCTTCTGAAAGTCCAAATAAACCACATCCCTGGCTCCCCCTCATCAACTCTACTGGTTACATTCTCGAAAAATTCCAGTAGAGTTGTCAAGCATGATTTCCCTTTTGTAAATCCATGCTGACTCTGTCTGATTCTGCCACTGTTTTCCAAGTGCTCAGCTATTAAATCTTTTATAATGGACTCTAGAATTTTCCCCACTACCGACGTCAGGCTGATAAGGTCTATAATTCCTCGTTTTTTCTCTACCTCCCTTTTTAAATAGTGGGGTTACATTAACTCCCTCCAATCTGCAGGAACTGTTCTAGAGTCTATAGAATCTCAGAAGATGACCACCAATACAGTCAAACTCAGGAATATTAATTATAGTGTTATGATCACGGATGAGACTAGTAACTTTTTTCAAAAGAAAATCCGAAATCCCAGTTACTTACTAAAAGAATGAAGCCACAAGATTACATGGCTTAAAACAAAAGAAATTTTATTATACAAGAGTCAAACAAAGCAAATAAAATATTATCTTGGGTAACCACCTGACTCTAAAACCCAGAATCAACATAAATTAACCATGAATTAATTGGCAAATTAACATTGAATGGCAGATAAAACTAAGCTTAGACAAATCTTACAAGTTGGTTCACCAGTCCACTCAGCCAATATGTCATCAGTCTCAGTCACAACATCCTTCAAAACAACATCCTCACAAAGAATTTCAGCTCCTCTTCTAGGATTTAGCCTGATCCCCAGCTGACAGCAGAGCACACCAACCCATGTTCCACAGGCCCAGCTGTCATGAAGATACTAATGTATAAAATGTTATTGGAAATTATTTTACGTTGGACTTGTAGTAAGGTCTGTGTCTGTGGGTGTGAGTATGTGTGTCTTAATTGGATTAACCCAGCTGGCCTGGGTGCTTTGATATATAGTAGTTTTGAGATGTAAACAGTAAGCTAGAGAGCACATTTGCATTTTATTGAATAAACCATTCAAAGACTGGGGGTGAAATCTTGAAATGAGTTTTATTGTTAGAAGAGGTGGAGTTCAAAGGGCCTGGTGATGCTATGACAATTTACATTCAAAGGGAAGGCTAGGTATATACAGAAAAAGAGCTTTGGGTGTGATTCAGAGGCATGTAATATCTAAGCAACCTGTAAGCCTGACCACTGTCTGCGAAGGAACAAGTTGAAAGGAACCTCATTTTGAATTCGTAAGGTAAAATGTGCTTTGCCTGGTTTCTGTTTAAGTCAATGGATTGTTGTTGCCTTGTTGAAGATTTTGGGAGTGATTAATTTGGGGATTTGTTTAATAATTATTGTGGTAATAATTTGCAGACATGTGTAGGTGTTTAATAACTCGTTAGATTTATAAATGTTTAATTTATATAAAAAACCTCTCAAGGCCTGTTGGTTTTATTCTTGAATTCCGAGCTCCATCTCAAACTTACCAATTGAAAATATAGGTTATGACAGTTGTTTAATGTTTCCCTCTGGGATTTTAAATAGCTCAGTCATTACCAACTGCTGTGTCATAACACCGGCCTTCACCAGAAATGGCACACGTCTGCATAACCTCCTCCACTCTGCTTATGATGGTCTGGATGGTGAAGATCCACCAACGTTACTTTCAAGTAACAGGCACAGCTGCAGCAACTGTATATTTGCTTATTCTCAGCTCCTGGATTGAGCCACCATATTCTTCAGCCTGCCTGTACTGTACCACTGGAATCATCATTACGTTCTTGCACATTTCATTTTACCCATTTAATAATTGAGATGCAACCATGTTTCTCATCAATAAAAACTTACAGCGCCTTTAATGTAAAAAAATAATGCCCCAAGGCACTTCACAGGAGCATGATAAAACAAAGTGTGACACTGAGCCACATAAGGAGATCTAAGGGTCAGATGGCAAAGACTTGATCAAGGAGGTTGGTTTTAAGGAAGAAAGCGAAGTAGAGAGGTGTATGGAGGAAATACCAGAGCTTGGGTCCCAGGCAACTGAAGGCACAACTGCCAATGGTGGAGCAATTGAAATTGAGGATTGCCATTCACACATTAGATATGGAAAATAGCTCATCTTCTAGGGCTAAGAACATTCTGGAAGAATTTGTGTTTTTAAAAGACACAGTCCCTCAAAGGGTTAATGCAAGGACTCTGGTTGCTGTTGTTCCTGGAAAAGACAGCATTTTATAAGAAAAGGTAATTAAGCAGTTTTAAGGAAGCTAGAAACCTCTTGGCTCTGGTGGACTGTTTACAAAAGGGTCACATGGTGGTTTATGGCATTGGGGGAAAGAAAAACGATTCTTTGAAAAACTGCATTTTAAAAGCTGGGAGGCTGGTTTTGCTTTGGAGGGAAACAAGAAGGATCAACTGCTTGGGTAAAGAAGGCCACAGCTTCTGAAGCTCCAGACCCAGTCAAAAGCAAAATGTGAATGGAAATTACTCCGAAGTCTCTCTACTTTCTGAAATCGACTGACTGCAAGTTTTCCATGAATCCCGCCTGAAAAGTAGTACAAGAGTCATCGATTGTTTCACAGGATCGGGCTGAGAGACCAACTGCATAACCCGGACACCATTTCAAGGACCCCACCATCTATCCTTTTCACATGAACTGTTGACTTTGAACCTTTTGGGCAGAATTGCTCTATTTTATCTTATTACTTTTTTGTGTGTGAGTGAGGGTGTTTAGGAAGCGTCATCGTTATAATTTCATATTTCATACTGAAATTTAATAATCTTTGTTTTCCTACTTTCAAGTCTGGTTTTATCATAAACTAATAATTTTGTTGTGTATTGAAAAAGCCTGGGCCTGGGCATCTGCGATTCATAGGTAAAGCACACACTTGACCATATAGCTCACTGGAGAAATCATTTAAATGTAGGTTTTGGCCCGTAGAGTAGTGGAAATAGAGACAGACAATGCACTCCTTCCATCCCGGTTGTAACAGGGTGCACAAGAAGCCAGATTTACAGGAATGCAAATATCTTGGAGGGTTGTGGAGCAGGGGGTTTGCGGGTAGGGGGCAGATGACAGAGATAGGGACACGGGGACATGATCACGGTGTGTGAACTAAAAACTGAAGTGAGCATCTAATCTGGGCCAACGTTCACTGCAGAGATATTTCAGTAGTGACGAAGCCCACTGTGCACCATGTTGATGCCAACTCTGCATCAGGTTTATCTATTTTAATCACTTTGCCCTGTTCTTTCTCGTACTCAAGTGCTTATCTAATTTTCTCTTAAACATAATGATTGAAACAGTTTCAAAAACCACTTGTGATAATGTATTCCCTCATGCTAATGACTTTTTCCGGATTTGTTCCACAATGGGTGATTAGAATGAGGGAATACGTTATCAGTTTTAAAAAAAAACATCAATGATAGAGGGCACAGAACAAGAACATTCCAGAAGCATTCAAACCATGGTTTGGGGTGCTCATATCTTCACCAACTCTCTGGAGGCCTGTTCCCAATCCTGACTCATTGCTCTCCTGACAGTGGCTAGAAGGAGGCCTACCCATTTGGGCAACTTCACCTGTTTATAAGAAATCTGCAAGATCTCATTGTCCGATCTTAGCAAGTTCCTCTAAGGCTTGGACACGAGAATTATGAGCAATAGCGAGACAACACTCAAAACTACCAACAAAATGCTAATGTCTGTGCTCGGTTGGTCAGAGAGCCAAAGTAGCAATGCTCTGCCCAAACTATGCAATACAATTCCTTGATTAATTATGAACTTGTTAGCCCTGCATTGCAATGCACTGCAGTACAATGACCAACATACTATGACCACCCGGGAACAGTCACTTCATGTCGATTGTCGTTTCTTCATTGAGTGACCAGGTCGCCCTTCCATCTGAATGTGGCAACAATGTTCCTTCAACAACAACTTTTACATCGGTCTTTCAACAGTGGATGGGATGTTACACTGACAGGACCTCAGTGCTCTATCAAAATGCATCTTAGGCTACAGTGCCGAAGGTGAGTCGAGTTCTTTGTTTAAACCATGGAGTAAAAATGCATCTTTGTGTCATTTGTCCACTATGGGTTTTTAGAGCTCTCTCACTTGCCTTTTGTCCAACCAAGCTTTTGCATTTTCTTCTCTTAATTCATCCTAAACTGTATTCCGCAACTCTCTAAACACCTCATCTCCAATTTGTAAATTAACTTTCAGAGCTTCTCATTCTTACTGCGGTCCTGTGCACCGATTAACTTTGCATTCCAGCAAGCATAAAGACTTAACACAGCTTCAAAATATGGTTGCCTGTTGTTTTCTTTAGTTGGTTATTTTTTGACAGTGGACCTCAGAGCCACACGTCCCATGGACAATATTGTTTTCCCTTATCTGTGAAAAGGCAGAGTCTTTTGGTCTTGCAAAGCACGTTGGTAAAATTTGCTCAATTTTTGATTTTGATTAACTTATACCACACCTGTACTCTTATATGCTCTGTCTCCAAACCTCAGTTGCCAAATCTACACATTTTTGCCTCAGATGCGTTGAAGCCCCAAGAATGGAATTATCCAGCCCCAGCCACCGCTGGGATCATTTGGTCCCACTGAAAGCCAGTGGACCTTTGGCTGGGCCCTCAAATCTCCCACGGCAGTCCCACCACGATGAGGCCTGAAAATTTCGGTCCAACAGCAGCTAAAATATCTGAGATCTGAAGGACAACTTGCCTAAGGAGAGGCCTTAAGACTTTAAATGTGCATTGAAAAGCCCAGCATCTTGTAGAGTGGCTGCTCGCTGCTGCTGGAATCTTATGAATTACCTGCCAATAAAACTTAAAATAAGCATCGAGACAATCTGGGCTCTTGCTCATGAAGTTAGGTGGTGGATTGGCCTTCAGACTCTATCCACTGTCTGCCCATTAAGCCCCTCAGGAGAAAAATCAATGCTCATATGTCAAACTCCAACATTTCACTGAAATCTAAGAGACAGCACTGTAAAAGCTAACTTGGCCAACTTGGATTCAATCAGGAGGCTCTACTTAAAGGGGCTGCACCATAATGACTTCCCTGATCACCGGACACCAGAGTCCAATTCAGATGTAGATTATACAGAATCATCAAATGGTGCAGTACAAAACGAGGCCATTCGTTGCATCGTGCTTGTGCCGGCTCGCTAAAGAAGCTATCCGAATAATTCCCCTACCCTGCCATTTCCTCATAGCCCTGCAAATATTTTCCCCTTCAAATATTTATCCAGTAACCTTTTGAAAGCCATTACCACCTTGGATTGGCATTGCGATTTGTTCATTGGCCGTGTGGCCATAACCTCTGGTCTTAAACAAAATTTGGTGGCGGTTTCCACCTTTGGAACTCAACAGCTCAGTCGATAGAATTGAAAAACGCACTTTTGATCTCCTGAACCCACCTCTACACCATAATGAGCTGAGAGATGAAACGTGACGTTTCCACCAATTCCCTAAACAGGGATAAGGAAAATCGAACTGGGCCACCCTACCTGGTTAATAGGAGGCCTTGTGGCACAGTGACTACATCCCTACTTCTGAGCCAGAAGTTTCGGGTTCAAGTCCCACCCCAAGACTTGAAGGCGAAGGAAGGTGCATTCACACCGCTCCCAAAGAGGTTGAATAGCAACCTGTAAATCCTTCCAAGACACGCCAATGGCAGGTGGTAAGAGCGGGAGAAATTCCTGGTCAGCCGTGTGATGGGAAGAAAGTTGGACCCTCCACCATCACTATCCACAACTCCAGATTGCAACTTGCATGGAAAAGCCCGTGTTGCCACAGCAACTCGGACCCCCTGAGTGCTCTGCAACACACCACCGTTACCTGGTTAATCACCCTTGGAGGATGATGCGCTGTGTGGTGGGCCTTGCAGGCAAAGAAAACCCCAGGTGCCACACTTGGCCTACACTGAGCTAAGTGAGCTCGGGTCTGGTTAAGGACTGACCTGAGGCTTGATTTTTCAATCCGGCTTTGAGAATACGATGCCCGGATAACTTACGGGCCCCGAACCCGCTCACGTGATGCAGTCTGCCAAAATTGATGCCCCAGATGGGTCGGCAGTGAGCTCTGCGAGGAGGTGGGAGCCTTGATGGGGGCAGAGCAAGAGGTAGGTGGCAGCCTTGATGGGAGCTTGCCGCGAGAAAGAGAGGAGATCTGGAACACAGGGTGCCAGGAGCCACAGTGCGCCAAGAGTTGGCCAAACTGTACCGCGGCTGATCTTGCAGCGAAACCTCGATGGCAAAATGTTTTCCCAGTTTTTTTTAAAAAAAAAAGCACCTCGCAGCTCCCCGCATCAAACCCGACAGCTGTGCACTAAAACGCACCCGACTTTTTTTTGGGTTTGGCGACTTCTGATTTGAAAATCGCCTCCTGACCCTCCCAGGCCCCATAACAAACTCCTCAAAGAAATTACTGACCGTCAATTGGAGAAAAGCCCGTTCCCACCTCCCCTCTCCGCCACCCACACACACACACCCCCCCCCCACCCTCAATGCCCTCCATCTGAAAGTTCCACCCTGTTCCGGAGGCACAGGGGTGCAGTGGCACTCTCTGGGAACACAATGTTCAACGCTTACCCCGCCCTGAATTGTAAATTCAGCCCTGGGATTTAAAAAAAAGAGGAAAATAAGAGGGTAAATTAGCCAGTTGGAATAAAAAAAAGTGCTTAAAAGATAACATTTGTTCAATTTGCTATTTTTTCCTCTCTTTATTTATCTTTTCCTGGTCCAGCAAAAAGTCTTTTTAAAACACAGGAGACACTGGAACATCAAATGGAGGCAAAAAATGGAACAAGAGATAAATACAATGCAACAGACGTGATATCCTAAATAAAGTCCCTCCCTAAAGAGTTTCTGATTCTCTGCCAGAATATTAAAGCCTACATATTTGTTTTAGTGCAGGATGGCATTCATTTATCAATGCCTCTCTTAATGCTGTAGCACTGTGTATCCCTCTAGATAAGAAGTCATTGCTTCAGAATGTTCAAAACTGTCCTCATTTATAATAGGCAAGGGAATGCTATCATTACATAATGTTGCATAGTATTTATCGCACAGAAACTGACCATTCTGCCCATCATGTCCGTGCTGGTTTTTATGAGCCTCCTTCTACCCTTCTTCACTATCATCTTATTAGCGTGTTCTTTTATTCCTTTCTCCCTCATGTGTTTATCTAGCTTCTGCTTAAATGTGTCTGTGCTATTTAACTCCACATTCTCTCCGCTTTCTGGGTAAAGAGGTTTCTCCTGAATGCCCTATTTGAATTCATTAGACACTATCTTAAATTTACTACTCCACTGGTCTATCCTGCAAGTAAAAACATGGGACAGAATCTTTTGGAGGTGACAGGGCCCAGCCTTCGCCCCTGCCAGACAACCACTGCTTCCCCCTCACTGATGAGCCTCGCATCAAGTCTATTCAGGGAGGCTTGAATTGTGTGTCACTCAGGCACTGGACAGGCCAGCAGTGGGCCTTCCCTCGGGATCAAGGACTCCACGGGGCAGAGTTCCTGCCTGCCAAGAGCAGCCAACCAATCAAAGGCTGGCAGCTCTTCTGTACTCAGCAGCACCATCGGAGAGGCGGTGACTTCTGCCAGTAGGACACCCACCTGAGGCCTCGGATTGAGGAGGGACCTTGGCATAGGCAAGTGATTGCGAAAAGGGGTTGGTGGGGTGGGGGGGCAGGGGGGGAGTGTGTCGGCAACAGTGGCAGGGAATTGCCCCCCTTTCCCAATGGCCAGTTTCTTCAACCTAGCACTGAGTGCCTTTGAATCCCCTGCCCACCGATGGGTTGATACCAGCGGCAGTGGGATGAGACCCTTAACTGGGCATTAATTGCCAACTTAAGAGCCTCAACTGGTGGAGGGACGGGACATCCGTCCATGGGACATCCTGACCCGGGCTTATTCAGGGTGAAGGCTGAAAGGTGGTGGGTATCCACACATGCCATCATTCCACCCAATTAAATGCACCCCCCCAACCCACGCAACCCCCCCCCCCCCCGCCCCCACCAAACTCACCACGGAGGAGGGCACAAGATTCCAGCCATTGTCTCTACATCTTCCCTATCAAACACTTTCATTATTTTACAGATATCTATTAGGTTATCCCTCAGTCTCCTTTTTCTAGAGAAATGAGCCCCTGTCAGTTCAGCCTCTCCATACAGGTATGACCTCTCAGTTCTGGTAGTCTTCTGATGAATCCTTTTTGTACCTTCTCCGGTGCCTCTACATCCTTTTAATAGCCAAGAGCGTTTCCTTTTTTGATTTCTGATGCTCAGCATCTGCAATTTTTTTTTTGTCTCCTTGCAAGGCAAGAACGCTTTTCTTCCAAGGTGCCGTTCACTAAACAAACAACGAGGCCAGAAAACCACCAAGGACAATTCAACTTTGATTGAGAGATAAGGAGTTTGTACTTCTACAGGGCCTTTCATGACCTCATGGGCGTCCCGAAGTCTTTGCAGCCAATTAAGTGCTCTTGACGTGTACCTACTGTTGCAACGCTGAAGAGATATCAAAACCCTAACCTCTGTGCGTGCTGCCACTCAGAATTACTTGAAAGAATTGAAGAAAAAAGCATTTAGAACTGAAGCTGCTTCACCATTCTTGCTATTTACCTCCCTTCAACAACTTACTCCATTTGATTGGCGGTGTGTACATACTCGTGTTCGTAGATTGTGCTACAACAGAATAGACTACTCACAAACACATTGGGCAAAACTCTCCCTCCCTCCCCCACCTTGTTGGGGGGAAGTGTGGGGCAGGTGTGGTCTGATCGGGGGTGCTGCCATTTTTAGTGGGCGGGCTTTAATTGGAGCAGCCCCATGTACTTCCTGTGGGGGTGGGGGTGGGGGGAATTCCTAAAATCAGAGGTACGCTCCGATCTCCCTGAGACTAAGTGCTGCCTCAGGGAGATCGGTTCCCAATGTATAAAAGTTACTGCAGTGAAAATTTCATTCGCCACCCATGTCCCCTCATGTGACAATGTCACGTAAGTTGGGACGTGGACATTACGTTAATTAAAAGCGTCTCTTGATTTTTTGATTCAGCGATGAAACCTCATCCCGGCCGACCTGCCAACCTTAAGGTTGGACGGACATGGGTCCCCTAATGAGCTTAGTTGTTTTTGGAATGGCCTAAATAGGCCGTTGACAGGTCGGCGGGTGGACAGCTGACTAGGCTGCGCCCCCCACCCCCCCCACCACCCCCCCACCCCCAGCTTACCTGAAAATGCAAATGATGCGGGATGACATTGGGAGTTCCGCCCACAGTCATTCCGCATCATTTTACATGTCGACGAGCAGGCCCCACCCCCACTCGCCGATGGGAAATTTCAGATTTTTTTTCTCTATTTTGTCTTCAGCTTATTTTCATTCCCTTTGTTAACTAATTCCACAACAACAACTTGCATTTATATACGGCTTTACAAATTAGGAGCAGGAGTAGGCCACTCAGCCCTTTGAGTCTGCTCCACCATTCAATAGGATCATGGCTGGGGTCTGATCAACCCCACTCCTGCCTACCCCCCATAACCTTTCACCCCCTTGCTTATCAAGAATCTATTTAGCTCTGACTTAAAAATATTCAAAGGCTCTGCTTCCAATGCCTTTTTGAGGAAGGGAATTCCAAAGACTCACAGCCCTCCGAGAGAATTTTTTTTTCCCTCATCTCTGTCTTAAATGGCCAAGCCCTTATTTTTAAACAGTGACCCTTAGGTCTAGATTCTCCCGCAAATGGAAACATCCTCTCCACATTCACCCTGTTAAGTGCCCTCAGGATCTGATATGTTTCAATCGAGTCGCCTCTTATGCTTCTAAACTCCAGCGGATACCAGTCCAGCCTGCCCAACCCTTCCTCATATTGCACCATTAATGTCATAAAACATCCCATGATGCTTCTCAGAAGCATTATCAAACAAAATTTGACACTGAGCCACATTGGGAGATATTAAGGCAGATAAGACCATAAGAAATAGGAGCAGAAATTAGGCCATTCGGCCCATCGAGTCTGCTCCGCCATTCAATCATGGCTGATAAGTTTCTCAACCCCATTCTCCTGCCTTCTCCCCATAACCTTTGTTCCCCTTACCAATCAAGAATCTATTTATCTCAGTCTTAACTACACTCATTGACCTGGCCTCCACAGCCTTCTGTGGCAATGAATTCCATAGATTCACCACTCTCTGGCTAAAGAAGTTTCTCCTCATCTCAGTTCTAAAACGTCTCCCCTTTACTCTGAAGCTGTGCCCTCGGGTCCTGGTCTCTCCTACTAATGGAAACATCTTCCCCACGTCCACTCTATCCAGGCCTTTCAGTATTCTGTAAGTTTCAATCAGATCGCCCCTCATCCTTCTAAACTCCATGGAGTATAGACCCAGAGTCCTCAAACAGATGGCCAAACGCTTGGTCAAAGAGAAGTGTCATAAAAGAGGCGAGTGAGGAAGAAAGGTGGAAAGGTGTAAGGAGTATATTCCAGAGTTTAGGACCTAGGCAACTAAAGGCACTGCCGTCAATGAAAGGGCAAAGGGATACAGAGGCCTAGAGATAGGGCAGCATTTAAATTGAGCAGGGACGGTGCCTGGTGGGGGCCTCGCTGCCCTCCCACCTCCACCTGATTAAATCCAGGGCGGAAGACTCGTAGGCGGCCTTCCTGGACAGATGTTAACTAAGGCACTCAATTGTGCATTCAAACAGCAGTAGGTAGGAGAGTTGCCAAGCAGGAAGTCAGAAAAACAAACATTTATCGGGTTTGCCTGCAGGGTCCCAAGGGGGTTACTCGTTCAAAGGCACTCATTGCCTGACTGAGGGACCCAATAGTGGGTAGGGTTGGCCACTGAAAGCCACCCTCCTCATCTTGTCTCCGACCCTCCTTCACCCCACCTTGGCAACCCCCAACCTGTGACCCCTATTCCACCCTCACTCAGCTCTGGCCTGGGGCCCCTCGACGATCCTGAGCCTTTGGCGGGTGCATTACCGGGAGCAACCACCACTCCCAGTGGCGCTGCCTGCAATGGAGAGCTGCCATCTTCTGATTGGGACTCCCATCCCTGGGGTCCTTAATCCTGGGGAAGGCCCAAAGGTAGCCACTCAAGTGTCTGATAGGCATTTAACGTGGTGAGCCTTCCCTAATGATGGACAAGACCCCATCGCCCGGATTAAATAATGCCCATTGTCTCTGTTCAACTATAATCAAAAGTTAAATAGAAGCCTCGAAGGATTAAGTTAGTCTGAATCAGGAAAATGTTTGAGATGTATGTAAATCAGGCTGAAGTGAATGCTTTCTTTAAAAATACTTTAAATGAGAAGGCAAGGCACAAAATATATAGATAGGGTTGACTCTTCACTTCCCTGTGAAGTAGCCTAGCAAGCCACTCAGCTGTGTCCAGGGTAACTAGGGATGGACAATAAATGGCATCCTAGCCAGCAGTGCCCATGTAGTGCACAAGGCAACCTCCCACAGAATAACATGAGGACCGACCCACCGCTTCAATGTGGCCAACTTAATTTTTCATTCTGAATTCATTACCCATTCTTGACATTTCGGCCTGCGCCTGATTAACTCAGCCCGCTGTAAGCCAAAGTATTGTTTACCGTCTTAATGTACGAGCATTTCTCATTTATTTTTATTTTATTCTGCTATTTCTTTATTATTTCATTTCTTTACTTCTTTTATATTGATTAATGTAGACTGGCTGTGGTGTAACCCTGTGTGTGGAGTCTGTCTCATGGTTAGTAAGATGGAATGTCGAGGTAAAAGAAGGACACAGACTGAAGATATTTAAAGGACTGCACGGTGGGCTCAAAACACAAAGCATGATGGTAAATTTAGTCAAGTGAAAGCCTTGCTACAATCAGCAAGTTCTGCAAAAATGATTGGAAGTGTAGGAGGGCTCGTACCAGGAAGATAAACAGATTGACCTTCGTTAAGGGGCAATAAATGTACTGCCTTCCCCCCAGATGTGGAGATTGATAACGATGTTTGAGACAACAAAGCAGGGTCATGCTGGCTATGGCACCTCAAGTGTGACCTTCAAAGGGGGCCCTAGCCAGGAAACATCTGGAGAAGTCATGGAGATGTACAGTGATGTAATTAAAAACCAATTAAATGGACAAAAAGCAATCTTTACCTTCTACGGCAGAGGATCTTAGCAAAGAAAAGGATCAAGAAAGACTCCACAGAACCATCTCCACTGCAGCGTTTAGAGGAATTTGGTCAGTGGCTCGGAAGATGCACACGGGTTGATCGCCAAGATGGGCTGAGGCTCGGAGGGAAACTAAGCAATCAGTATTATAGTGAGTATGTACTATTGCTTAGTGGTTTAATAAAGGTGTATCACCAAGTTACTGTGTGCTGTAAAGCCAAGAACCTTTAGACCAGGTAGAGGGTCTTACACCATGTGCTACATTTCCCGCTCGCAGAGTCTTCATTAATGTCTGCCCCATAACTCTTCAACCCAATCAGATCTTGACTGTTGACACAGATTTTACCTCAATTATCAAGTGAATTCAAGAATCTCACAACTCATTCTGATTTTTTTTTTCTGCCCTTAGCTTGCTTGTACCTTTTTTTAATTCATTCATAAGTTATGAGCCTCCCTGCCAAGGCCAGCATTTGTTGCCCATCCCTAATTGCCCTCAAAATGAATGTCTTGCTAGGCTGTTTCAGGGGGGCAGTTATGAATTACCACATTGCTGTGGGTCTAGAGTCACACGTAGTCCAGGCCAGGTGAGGATGGCAGATTTCCTTTCCTAAAGGGCATCAGGGAAGCAGATGGGATTTTATGACCATCAATGATAGTTTCTTAGGGGAGAATTTTCCCCCCGTTGGAGGGGGTTGTGTGGGGGGGCATGGCAGGAGTGAGCGCGAACCTGATCGGTGCCCCCTATTTTAAAACACTTCATGAAACCTCACTCCGCCTGTGGATGAGGTTTCATGAAAAACGCGAAGGCCACCTGGGCTCTTTGCCTGCCCCCCCCACCGCCAACTTTAAGGTTGGACGGGCGGCATTTGTAACCTATGGAATTCATTGCCACAGAAGGCTGTGGAGGCCAGGTCATTGAGTGTATTTAAGACCGAGATAGATAGGTTCTTGATTGGTAAGGGGATCAAAGGTTACGGGGAGAAGGCGGGAGAATGGGGTTGAGAAACTTATCAGCCATGATTGAATGGTGGAGCAGACTCGATGGGCCGAATGGCCTAATTTCTGCTCCTATGTCTTATGGTCTAATGGTAACAGCTTTAATGACTTTCTTAAGGGCCTTAATAGGCCTTTGACGGTTTGGCAGGAGCGCAGCTGATGTGGCCCCTGCGTTGGCGAGTGGGACTCACCCTCCGACTGGAAAATTCTTCCCATAGTCACCATAACTGAGACTGGCTTTCAATTCCGGAATTATTAATTGAATTTTAAATTCCACCAGCTGCCGTGGTGAGATTTGAACCCCTGTCCCCAGAGCAATAGCCTGGGCTCTTAATAGTCCAGTGACATTACCACTAAGCTGCCATAGCTCCCTTAGTAAGGTATGGGTGGAGGGGGTATTTTAACCTTAAGCCCAATAGAAATAAGAAGAAAGCAGCTGGGACCTGGAGTAGTCTCTGGGAGATAGTTTCCGCTGGTTGGGGCTCTGGAACATGGGGGCGCAGTCCCCAGATTGGGGGGGGTGGTGGGGGGCTAATCCGGAGGAGATATTGCTTCGATTGGGGAGCTGTGGATCTTTGGAATTCTCTACCCCAGAGGGTGGTGGATGCTCCACCACTGAATATATTTAATGAAGAGATAGACAGTTTTTGGTCTCTCAAGGAATCAAGGGATATGGGGAGCAGGCAGGAAAATGGAGTTGAAGCCTAAGATCAACCATGATCGCATTGAATGGCAGAGCAGCCATATGATCTACTCCTGCTCCTATTTCTTGTGTTACTGTGTTCGTTCAACCCTGCAAGCCTGCACTGCCACTAAATAATTAGGCTTGATCTTTTACCTCAGCTCTGCCTTTCCACACTATCCCCAATTCCCTTGATTTCTTTAGCATACAAAAATTTATTGATTTTGGTTTTGGAAACTGGAAACTGGACAAAGGGGGGGGGAGCTTAAGTCCCCTGAGCCACTAAGTCACTAGAGAGCCACCAAGAGCTCACCTGCCGGGATTTCAATCATATTGAGCGGTGAAGTAAGGAAGCAATATTTCACACAAAGGGTGGTAGAAATTTGGCATTGCCTGCCCAAAGGACTGCTCATGTTTTTTGGGACAATTGGAACTTTCAAGACTGAGATTGATAGATTTATGTCGGCTAAGAGTATCAAGGCATTAGGAGATAAGGAGGGTAAATGGAGTCGAGGTGCAAATCAGCCGTGATCGAATTGAATGGTGGAGCAGGTCGGAAGAGTTGAATGGGCCTCTTTTTTTTATTCATTCATGGGACATGGGTGTCGCTGGCTAGGCCAGAATTCTTTGCCCACCCCTAATTGCCCTTGAGAAGGTGCTGATGGTGAGCTGCCTTCTTGAACTGTTAGAGTCCATGTGCTGTAGGTACACTCACTGTGCTGTTAGGGAGGGATTTCCAGGATTTTGACCCAGTGACAGTGAGGGAACAGTGATATATTTCCAAATCAGGATGGTGAGTGACTTGGAAGGGAACTTCCAATGCATCTGCTACCTTTGCCCTTCCAGGTGGTAGAGGTTGCGCATTTGGAAAGCGCTGTCTAAGGAGTCTGCATCTTGTGGATGGTGCACACTGTTTGTCGCTGGTGGAGGGAGTCAATATTTGTTCTTGAATGTTCCTTTTCTTTTATTCATTCACAGGATGTGGGCTTCGCTGGCTGGGCCAGCATTTATTGCCCATCCCTAGTTGCCCTTGAAAAGGTGGTGGTGAGCTGCCTTCTTGAGCCGCTGCAGTCCATGTGGTGTAGGTACAGCCACAGTGCTGTTAGGAAGGGAGTTCCAGGATTTTGACCCGGCGACAGTGAAGGAATGGCGATATATTTCCAAGTCAGGATAGTGAGTGACTTGGAGGGGAACCTCCAGGTGGTGGCGTTCCTATTTACCTGCTGCCCTTGTCCTTCTTCCTGGTTGATGCACGAGTTAAATGCTTGAAGATGGCCGAGGTATGACAAGAGACTCGTTGAGCCAACTGCCCTGTCTGTCAGGGAATCATGTAAGAAAACACATTGCAGGAGATAAAGAAATGTCAGAGAAGAATCTCCCTTATTTTGCCTTCAGGTTGAAAAATTCCCAGAGCAGCATATGGGATTGACTAATTTAGCAGCGGAGGCTTCTGTTTAATTTCCCTAACCCACCATTTACTAAGATTTGAAAGCGTCTCCTCGGTAGAGTAGGCAATAGTTAGGACTTTTCTTAACATTGCCCCAGTAAAGAAACATGAAGCAGCTACAATCATGTTCTACAACCCCACGAGGTGCAAAACACGGCATATTGGAGCAATGTGCGGCTGGCCGTGGGGGTCGCTTCCTGTTACATTTAGAGAGCGCCTTAAAGCTGAGCCCCTGAGAGAATGAAACTGATGTAAAAAAGAGTTCATGCTTAGCTTTAGGCCTGCAGACAACTTCAGGGAAACTTTCCCGGGATGCCTGTTTTTTTTTTTTGTTGTTTTCCGCTAACGCACTATTGACATTGAATAAGAACCCTCACGTTACAGTGAAAGAAATAAAGATAGGCTTACGACAAAGATCAAAGGTTGCCAACTCTCCAGGATTGGCCTGGAGTCTTCAGGAATTGAAGATCAATCTCCTGGACGTTGTCACAAGCAAGCCCAAAGAAAAACCATAAGGTTATATTAAAAGAAAAGCATTTTTTTTGTATTTTCTTTGAACACTTTTATTTATGCGTGATAAAAATAGTGGAGGTGGGGAAGAAGGCTGACAGCCAATTGGATAACGAAGAGTCTGGTCATTCCCCTATTGGCAAGGGAAGGCGAGGCTACACGAGGATGGACATTTTGAACGATCAATGCAGAGCATATGGGGGCAGGGCAATTGAAGGCAGGAAGTTATGTGATGGGGAAATTCATTCAACCAGATTTGGGAACCGTACCACAAGTATAAAAATAGAAATTTTCAAGCTCTTCACTTCAATTGAGTTTGAATCGCAAGGGAGAGCCCATTAATATGTCAACACACTATGCCACCTAGTCATTGGAAGTAATTTTAACTTAGAGATGGTGCAAAATGGGCCTTATTGAATCACTCACTCGCCATAGGCAAGTTAATGAAAAGAGAATTTGGGTTGGATGTAAAATGGGTGCCTAATGTGAATTATGCTACACCATTGCCCAGTGTTAACATTACCCCCATTGTCTCAAAGAATCCAAATAGAACCAGAAGCCTGGGGGTCAATTTTGACTTTTGGGTGATGTGACAGAATGCGACAGCTTTCAATTTTTCCAGTCTCAACCCTCTTGTGTCGTATATACATAAGCTACATTTACAATGCCAACAGGTACATAGAATTACACAGTATTTTCAGTGCAATAACAGACCATTCAGCCCAAATGGACTATCCCTTCCTCCGAGCATACTTCATGTCACCCTATCAGCAGATCTTTTTATTCCTTACTCCCTTGTATGTTTCAGTTAAAAGTGTCAATGCTAATTGGGATGTCCTGAGGTTGCGAAAGGGGTAAAAATGCAAGTCTTTTCCTTTAAACTAATGCAGCGTCCTAAATAATGAGATGTTTTAGCTCTTCATAAATTACATTGCAGACCAATATGTAAGTGTAGGCACCAGAGTAATGGTAATTGCCTACTTCGCCCCCTTCCGAATAGCAATTAGATCTCACAGCTCGTAGAATGAGTGGTTGCAGCATTAGAGTTGCACAGGCAATATGTGCAGTGCTAACCAAGCAGCAGACATGACAAACTCCAAATAAAACTCCTTTCTAAAGAGCTCTGGTCTCGGTGCCAGTTTGCTGTGTTTGACATGTTTGTTTTAGCAAACTATGGCTATCATTTATCAATGCCACTTGTAATCCTTTAGCGCTGTATTGCTTCAGACGGGATGATTTCTTCTGGTTGAGTGACCTGACACACCAGAATCTCTGCAATAGTACTGGTTATGATAGGCACTCATACCATTAATGTGCGATGGTTACACAAGCTGGAAATATGTGAATCAAATCTGCATCGTGCTAAAGCCGTGTAAGATGGAAGGTAGCACACAGAGACACAGTCCAGTGTTCATCTTGATGGCCAGATGACAGTATCGATTAAAGCTGCCATTGGTTGGGCCATCCTGAAGCAAGTTACCAGCTTGTCTCCGGCTAGCTTTCTTTATGATCCTAAGAAAAGATTTAATTGCAATAGAAGCAGTTCAAAGAACGTTCACTCAACTGACTGCTAGGATGAAGGGCTTGTCTTATGAGGAAACGTTGAGCAGGTTGGGCCGATACCGATTGGAATTTAGAACAAGGAGAGGTGATCTCAGTGAAACATGTGAGATTCGGGCGGGACTTGACAGGATGGATGTCAAGAGGATGTTTCATCTCGTGGGAGAGACTAGAACTAGGGGACACAGTTTAAAAATTATAATTCTGAGATGGGGGGGAATTTTTTTCTCTCAGAGGGGTCATTAGCCTTTGGAATTCCCTTCCACAGAAAGCAGTGGAGGCTGGGTCATTGAATTAATTCAAGTCAGAGTTAGGCCGATGTTTGATAGACAAGGAAGTCAAGGGTTATGGAGGGCAGGCAGGAAAATGGAGTTGAGGCCACAACCAGATCAACCATGTTCTTATTGAATGGCGAAGCAGGTTCGAGGGGCTGAATGGCCTACTCTTGCTCCTAATTCTTGTGTTCTTCTGTTCATACAAGCAGTTAACTCATCTCTCTGTTACTTTAATGGGGGTGTCTACTCGTCTATTTTGGTTAGCAGGCCTCCCTACAGACTTGAGCCAGACTGACACTTCAATGCTGTACTAGTTGAGTGCTTCATTGTCAGAGGCGTTGTCACAGAGATCTGACGTTAAACAGATTTAGGCAGACAGAATGGGGGTGATATTCAGCTTGAGGCGGCATTGCAAAATGTACTATAGCAAATTGGCAAGCCCGTTTTACACTAAGCCTCAGGATGATATGCAATATGCGCGAGTGTACATAACAGGAAAGGATTGATGAGCTGGGTCTCTTCACTGTGGGAAAAAAGCTGAGGGGTGACCCAATAGAGGTCTCTAAGATTGTGAAAGGCTTTGGTAGTGGATACAGAGAGAATGTTTCCCCTTGTGGAAAGAGCGCAATGAGAGGCCATCAATAGAAGATGGTTGCCAAGAAATCCAACAGGGAATTCAGAAGAAACTTCTTTACCCAAAGAATGGTGAGAATGTGGAACTCGCTACCACAGGGAGTGGTTGAAGTGAATGGTATAGATGCATTTAAGGGGAAGCTAGACAAGCAAGTGAGGGAGCAGGAAGTAGAGAGATAGGATGATAGGCTTCGATGTGGAGAGATGGGAGGAGGCTTGAGTGAAGCATTAACACTAGCACGGACGGATATTGTTGAATGGCCTGTTTCTGTGCCATTTGTCCTATGTAATCCTATCTCCTTTTCATTGGGCCCCAGTAGATGGCACGGCACTAGTCAAAAGTATTGCGTCCTTGGAAGCTTTTGTCTCTCAACCAACACCACAGAACCAGATCATCTGCTTATCATACTCATGGGTATCTGTGGGACCTTTGCTGTGTGCAGATTAATTGGCACATTTGCCCACAGGACAACAGTGAATGTCTCTCAAGGTGTTATGGGAAGGAAAATGGCTGGGTTTTCTTCCGCTCTGCAGGCCAACATTAGGCAGTAAAGCAATCAGAAACAAGGAGGAAAATAAGTTAAGGAGTCCTACCCCTGCCAGTGTCTCTGCTAAAGTCCCTTATTTTAATCCCTAGGTCAGAATTACTCAATCATGGATAATATGGAAATGGGAGAGTGACCAAAACAAAACAGCCAACTTATCTGCTTCTCGCCTCTAGTGCTAACTAGCTAATTGTGCTCAGTTTTAGGGAACACAGATCTGAAAGGATATCTTTTCCTTTTCTCCATTGCTTCAACTATCCAATTTCCCTTTAAAGGGCTGATAGAATGTTGGCCTCCATCTCAAGGAACCAGGGTTTCAAAGGAGAGAAAGTGATCCTTCAGCGATACGGAGTCTTTGTTGGGACCCATCTGGAGTAACTGTTTAGTCTTAGGTTCCACACCTCAGGGAAAATGGAATGGATGCTGTGCAGCTTCATCAGAATAATACAGGGATAATTATGAAGACACTGTGCCTAGGCTAGGCTTGGATTCGCTTGAGTATAGAAGACTCACGAGTGAATCAATAAGCTAGGGCGCAGATTGTTAAAATCATTCAGGGGTGAACTCAAAATGATAATAATAGGAATTTTGAATTTTCTCCTAAAAAAGGTTGTGGATATTGGGGGACACAATTGGAGGTTTCAAGACGGATACAGAGTTTTGTTTGGTAAGGGATTCAAAGAGCAAATACATGCAATAAATGAAGAGAGGAGCAGCTTAAGGGCCTACTCTTTTTCCTAAGCCACCATGATAAGAGGGGTAATAGCACAGCCTTCAGGAATATCTGAAAGATGGTATCTTTGACAGTGCAGCATCCCTCAGCACTGCCCTGAAGCGTCAGCCTACATTGCTCAAGTCAATGGAGTGTGACTTGAACTCATGACCTATCGTGACTCTGCGGAGGGGGTGGGGGGGGTGGGGGTGGGGGGGGCGGTGGTAGGAGGTGGGGGGGGATGTTGGAGCGTTACCAACTGAGCCTTCCCTGGCATTAAACAAAACTCAAATAACAAAGTTATAAATGGTATGTAGCAACGTCAACATTCAACGTTTACGATGTGAAACACAATTGGAGCCAGCCTTCCCTCAATTTCCCGGAACACTTCTAACTGCTTCTGGAGATTGCATAGAGACAGAGATCAGCAAACCAACCAAGTGCTTCAACAATTGCCTTCTTTCAGATTGCATTCCAAACAGCCATCAGCCCTGAGGCACTCAATGCCTAGTTCCAGCAACAGAGAAAGATTGTAATGAGGCCCTCTAGGCCACTAATGACCATGATGTCTGAGTGAAACGATGTTAATGTTACGCTATTATCAATCTGAGGCCTATTTCTGTGCTACCCTGTGCTGTGATGTGTGAGTGCTTTGTCATGCTGAGCACGGTGCAGAGTCTGAAGTGTGAGAGCACTGTAGATTTATAAATTTTACAGCCCAGATCACCAATCTCAGGCTATGCTCATCTGCAGACAGCTGCTATGTTTGCGAGTACATTTATACGGGCAGGGTGACATTGCAGTAAATGTCTTTGATTGCCTGTTGGCTTTGGGTCGAGCAGGCGATTAAAGGGACCGATTTCTGCTCTCCCTGTGCTTGGCTGCATCAAACCTGCATGGCAGAGAAGCAAGCAGGGCAAATCTTCCAAATTTAAATTGGCAGAAAATCGGAAACACCATTAACCGCTCCATATGCCACCTAGTTCTCCCCAATGAACTAGTCCTTGACAATCCGGTACAGGAAAATCTTACATTTCCATCTTAAAACTAAAACTATTTCAGGCTTTTCCTCAGCGGTGTAGCTTTATTGAGGCAGGGACTAGTTGAGCTGTAGCAATCGGGGAGGTTTTAGGTTCGATCCCCTGTCGGTTTGATCCCCAGTCTACGTTCAGTTACATAGTTGAAGTCTGGACATTGCAGGACACTGTGAATGGGCCTAGTAACACTGGGTTAGGTGGGAGAAAGTCTGCTTCTGATTTTTTTTTGCCTTCACGGGATATGTGTGTCACTGGGTAGGTCAACATTTATTGCCCATTCAGGAGCATCATGATCGGGAACTACCCATGCCCAGCCACCATATAACTTTCTGGGAGAAGCAAACAAAATCACAAAAAGAAACCTCTAGGGCCAAACAGGGGAAAACATTCAGAGAATTCCCCTTTGACCCTCACACGGAATAAAAGCCAGTGCAGGAGATCATACTGACCAAACCATGCCTTACGTTAACTGTCAAACCGCTGACCCCCTATTCAATGTGACCTCTGCCTGAGCTAATTCTGGTCCACCTCCCTTTTGAAGACATGCAGAGAGTCAGCATCCGCTGCACAAGCTGGCAAAACACACCAAAGATCCACTACTCACTGGGGACAAAAGAAACGCCCAACATTGCTATGAACTGTCCAACACCAGCATGATCTCATTGAATGGCAAAACAGTCTCAAGGAGCTAGGGGCCTCCTCCTGTTTCTCTGTTCCGAGCACCAAGCCTATTCCTACTCATGTGATGTTCAAATGCACGAACACTGGTACTCATCAATCTGTCAACATGATATAACCTATCAGTCCTCACATTATCAGGACACCTGTAAGCCTGCGCTGTTCTAAAGTAAATAGTACTATCACTTCAAGCCCACCTGACCAACTTAAGCTGAGAATCAATTTTGTACCCCTTCACTGAAACCTTTTCCAGGCCACCATGTGAGTGGACCACAACTGGATGCAGTACTCTTACTGCCTCAGAAGTAATGGTGCTGGCCAACTGTATTTTTTCTGGATTTTTTCAGGAGATGAGGAGAGTTTCTTATACAGAGTGTGTTGTTGTGATCCGGAACACGCTGTCTTAAAAGGTAGCACTAGCATATTCCATTGTAAGTTTCAGAAGGGAATTGACTATATTATTGACAAGGTTTGTAGAGTTATGATGAACGAACCTGGGAAGTGGGTCATGGGTGGCACAGTCAAGTGGGAACACTTGGATAGCTCTTTCAAAGTGCCAGAATAGGCAAGATGGGCCGAATGATCTCCTTCTGTGTTGTAAAATTCTATGATTCAGCCAAGAAGTATGTCGTACAATTGGGAATGAACTGTACACAGCAGGAGGGGATGAGGAAGAGGTCAGCTCGTGGACAGCCTTGAGGTAAGCACATTATCCCTCCATTACCTGGCAAGTCAGCCTTTCATCAGGCTTGGATTTTTTCTCATCACCGGATTTAGCTTCCGTTAAACACATTGGTGGAAAAAAAAACTTTTAGCTGAGTTATTAATGTAACTCAACACATTGGCCGATAGAGTGAACGTTAGTCTTGGTGAAACATTGAGCATTTTGGTGATGAAAAGAGCAGATTAAAATGATACCTAGGAGTACACTGAGGGCTTGTAGAACTTTAAGAATTAATTTGACATTCGCCCTCGTGGTTCAACTGAAGGTTCCAAAAGTGTTTTTTTACTGTGTTACTCAGCTCCAATTCTAGCCTGATTCAAATTGGAAATGTTCATTAAAACCATAATGACAGGCAGATCAAGTCATTACAGAGAACCTACAGAGGAAAGAATCATTTTTAATCTTAAGCCGCCAATAATATCATTTCTTAATTGATTACAGTTCCTGTTTTCCAATGACTCAGATCCATTAAGTCACAATTAAACTTTCACTTCAATTTGACATGTTGCCACTGACAGGAACACATGACTGCAGAGGCATAAATGGTTAATCAGAGACCCTGGCTCACTGTCACTAAGCCTTGCCCTCAGTTTGCAATCGTTTAAACAGTAAAATCTTTACTATCCAGCATGTGCGGAGAATGGGTGGTGCGGAGTAATCAAAAATGCCAGTTACCTAAGAGTTCTGTTTTCAACCAATCCTGAGTGATCTTGGGGCATGCAATGCTGCAGAACATTCATTCCTGTAGGCAGAGCGGGGAAACAGCTGTTCTGTTGTTGGAATTGAACGTCTCAAACTACAGGGCATGTGAGGAATGAACATCAACATCCTGGGGGTTACCATTGAGCATAAACTGAACTGGACCAGCCATATAAATATTATGTCTACAAGAGCAGGTCAGGGGCTAGGAATCGTGCAGCGAGTAACTCACCTCCTGACTCCCCAAAGCCTTTCCACCATCTACAAGGTACAAGTTAGGAGCGTGATGTAATACTCTCCACTTCCCCGGGTGAGTGCAGCTCTCACAATGCTCAAGAAGCTTGACACCATCCAGGACAAAGCAGCCCACTTGATCAGCACCACATCCACAAACATTCACTCCCTCCACCACAGACGCACAGTAGCAGCAGTGTATACCATCTACCAGATGCTCTGCAGGAATTCACCAAGGCTCCTTAGACAGCACCTTCCAAACCCACAACCAATACTAACTAGAAGGACAAGGGCAGCAGATAGATGGGAACACCACCACTTGGAAGTTCCTCTACAAGTCACTCACCATCCTGACTTGGGAATATGTTGCTGTTCCTTCACTGTCGCTGGGTCAAAATCCTGGAACTCCCTCCCTAACAGCACTGTGGGTGTACCTGCACCACATGGACTGCAGCGGTTCAAGAAGGCAGCTCACCACCACCTTCTCAAGTGCAATTAGGGATGGGCAATAAACGCTGGGCCCAGCCAGCACAGCCCACATCCCGTGAATGAATAAAGTAAATACATAAATAAAAACCAGGGGTGGTCAGCATTTGCATGGCCACGTTAGCCTGTGGCTAAGCCTCTCACTATATCCTTGGATATGTTAACTTTTGACTCAGCTTGCTGTCATCCCCAGGCACGCCAATTCTCAAGGACCGATGGCGCGAGAGACAATGGCCGGGATTTTCCGGCCCTGCCATTGACTTTCGGCGGGAGCGGAAGACCCTGGCAGCAGGGTGGCCTGGAAAATCCTAGCCAAAACTTCCCAGCCGAGCTCGGTTTCACTCACGATCTCGCGGTGGGGAGGCTGTGATATTCCTGATAAGGCTGCTGATCGGAGTGGGAGTGCCAGCGCTGCCCCTTTTCCTCTCAGCCCCGGTATCACAGAAACCCGGGAGAGCTTCGGCCTAATTTTCGAATTCCTGGATGCTGGCTTTCAACTTCCTAGTTTACTCCTGTCTCCTTTGCCATGAGTGTAGCGGTGTGTTTGCCCATGAGCTCAGCGGTTGAGCTAAAATAAATTGAGCTGTCAGAAATTCCAGCTACCAGGGATTCCCAGTTGACACGGTGCCGGATAACACAAACATAGAAAATTGAGGTGCAATCTGATTGAGGTTTCTAAATCATTGAGAAGCCGATCGGACAGGTACAGAGAAACTATTTCCTCTGATGGAGAAACTGAAAAGAAGGCGGCAATACATTTAAATTAAAGGCGGGGCACTTAGGGAGGGAACCAGTCTGCATTTTTCACACAAAAGTTAGGCAAAACCTGGAATTCCTGCCCCTAAAAGGCTGTGGCTGCTGGAAATCAATAAGAAGATCGAATGATTTTTGTTGAGTGAGGGATGTCAAGGGATATGGAACAAAGGCAAGTGAATGGAGCTGAGGTACAGATTAACCACGATTTGATTGAATGGCAGAGTAGGGCTGAGGGGCTGAATGGCCTACTTCTGTTCCTATGTTCCTACAACATCAACTTTAGCTTATGGTCCGATGCAAGAAAAGAAAGCTTTTACGAAAGCAAAATTACTACAAATGCTGGAAATCTGAAATTAAAGCTCAACAGATCACACAGCATCTGTGGAGAGAGAAACCGTAAATGGGCTGGATCTAGTGTTCCCAACACGCGTCCCGCCCACCAGTTGGACAATCCTGGTGATAGGATTTTATTAAAATTCTTTCATGGGACGTGGACTTCACTGGCTAGGCCAGCATTTGTTGCCCACCCCTAGTTGCCCTTGAGAAGGTGGTGGTGAGCCACCTTCTTGAACCGCTGCAGTCCACGTGGTGTAGGTACACCCACAGTGCTGTTAGGGAGGGAGTTCCAGGATTTTGACCCAGCAGTAGTGAAGGAACGGCGATATATTTCCAAGTCAGAATAGTGTGTGGCTTGGAGGGAAACTTATAGGTGGTGATGTTCTGATGTGTCTGCTGCCCTTGTCCTTCTAGGTGGTAGAGTTCAGGGGTTTGGAAGGTGCTGTTAAGGAGCCTTGGTGAGTTGCTGCAGGGAATCTTGAACATGGTGCACACTACTGCCACTGTGCATCAGAGATGGAAGGAATGAAAGTTGAAGGTGTGGATGATGTGCCAATCAAGCGGGCTGCTTTGTCCTGGTTGGTGTCGAGCTTCTTGAATGTTGTTGGAGCTGCACTCATTCAGTCAAACAGGGAGTATTCTATCGTACTCTTGACTTGTGCCTTGTAGATGGTGGACAGGCTTTGAGGAGTCAGAATGTGAGTTACTTTCCACAGAATCCCCAGCCTCTGACCTGCTCTTGCAGCCACAGTTTTTATCTGGCAGGTCCAGTTCAGTCAATGGTAACCCCCAGGATGTTGATAGCAAGTCCCTGTCTGCCCTTTCAGGACAGTAGGAAAGTTCCTATCGCATTACTTCAAAGAAGGGCAGCGGCGATTCTAGTATAAGGGTCTGGCATGTATAGGGTTAATGTGGAACTGAGTACAGTCCACACAGTGATGTAACAGAAGATACGACCCGCACCTAGGGATCAGTCCAGTGTTGGGAAGAGCCATGGAGATAGCTCTTAGTTTGAACCATTGACTGTATATAAAAGGGAGGAATTGTAGTTAATAAATACACACAGTTAACCTACTTAAGACTATGAAGACTTCACTAAGACCTACCGAACAGCGTCCAACACCTAACAACAGAGCTCTCCCAGGTGCACTGCTAATATTAATAGTCATTCCTTACCCAACACTTGAAAACAGATTATCTGATTGTTATCAAATTGCTGCTTCTGGGATCTTGCTGTGCATAAATTGGCTGCTGCCTTTCCTACATTAAGTCAGTAACTACACTGCAACAGAAGATTGGCTGTAAAGTGGTGAGCTCATGATAGATGTTACACAAGTGCAAGTCTTTCTTTCTGGTTTAGTAACCCACACTTCACAATAGAAGAGACCCCTGATCACTTCATTGCTTTAACCCGAAGTCTTTTTCAGGACCCTCTTCTCGGGTGAAAAAAAAAAATCCCTCGTGAACGTTCAATGATATAACTTGTTTGTGTTCAAGAGAAAGAAAATGCCATGGCAACGTAGGAAGTTCATGTAAGTAAGCGTGGAGTGCTGTGTGCATAAGCATAAGAGAGAGGGACAAAGATCAGGCTAACTAAATAGGAAGTGATGAATGTATTGAAAGGAATGGTTTCACCCTGGGGCTCACCATCTCTTTACAAGACCAGCTGTATTCTACAAAAACTAAACCTTCTCCCTGTTATTCTAGTTTGCTTTCGGAAATCTCCTGTTTTGATTCAGCTGTCTCATTTTAATGGATTTTGTTTGTTAGAGTCAGTGTATCCTGATGTAACTGCCCCTTGTACTTATTTAACTCCATCTCATTTAATCCTGTTAACCAACATGCAGCAAGGTTTAATACCCTGCTCTTGTCAGATCCCATGTCTGCATTACTGATCTCCCTGTGGTGTGGTTTAAACCTAATGCTATCTTATTCTCATTAAGCAATTCATTTTTGTGACAATGTGGCAGGACTGTATGTTGTCAAGCAGTTCTGATGTAGCTATTTTTTGTGTGTCCCATCAGTTGTGTGTCTCACTGGACTGACACCGTCTGCAGCTTTGCCAAAACGTAATAAATGGTCGGCCGCAGTGGGAACTCTGGTCGGAATTTTCCCACCGGCAGGATCTTCCGGTCCTGCCGACGTGAACGGAAATTTCAGTGGCTCGCCGGTCCTGCCGCGGGGGTCCCGGCTGCAGTGGGGAAGGAAAGTTCCGGCCTCCGAGTCGAGAGGTAACGGCTTCAAGTTCAACTCCAAAGACTTGAGTCCAAAACCCAGACTGTCACTCCAGTGGCCAAGAATTCACTGAGGGAGCACCGCACTGTCAGAGAAGCCATCTTTTGGGGTGAGATGGTAAACTAAGGCCCCATCGGCCATCTCCAGGTGCACGTAAAAGGTCCCATGGCACTATTTCAAAGAAGACCAGGGGAGTACTCCCTGGTGTCCTGGCCAATATTTATCCGCCAATCAACCACCTATAGCAGGTGAGCTGACCATCTCATTGTTGTTTATTGCTGCAACAAGATACATGCTGTCAGAGCTTTTTGTCTTGCATTCATCAGGACAGATGCAAGAATGTCAAATTTCAAAGGGAACAACAATTTATGCTGCATAAGGAAAGAGTGCTAATTGGTTGGCAAGTCGCCTCTGATTGGTCGAGGCATTGCCATGGAGAATGCACCGGGGAGCTGTTGTCCCACACTGTTTATTGTCCCCATAGGAAATAGTTCCCTGGTACATTCTCCATGACTACACTTTAACCAATGAGAGTCAACTTGCTAACCAATCAGCACCCTTATCTCATGAATATAAATTGTTAGAAATTTGGTACTCTTGCACCTGTCCTGATGAGTACAAGATAAAAAGCTTTGACAGCATGTCTCTTTTATCAGCATACGAATGTACGATTTAGGAGGAGTAGACCACTCGGCCCCTCGAGCCTGCCTCGCCATTCAGTAAGATCAGGGCTGATCTGATTGTACCCTCAGCTCCACATTCCTCCTACCCGCAATAACCTTTCACCCCCTCAGTATACAATGAGTCACTTGGTAATAAAGAACTTGAACAATACTGTCACAATTTTTGCCCGTGGAACCTTGCTCTGCATAAATTGCCTGCCCGTTTCCCGTGCTACAACAGTGGCTGCACCTCAACAAAAAAATATCTAATTGGCTGTAAATCACTTTGTAACACCTTCAGGTGATGAAAAGTGCAAGTCTTTATTTTAAGTTGGACTCAAAATTTTAATTTTGCAGATAAAATGCGCCAGAAGCTGATGCTTTATTCGAAATAAAGGCGAACACCCCCACAGACTCTGTCAGTGCCATGCA
Organism: Carcharodon carcharias; assembly: GCF_017639515.1. Taxonomy (NCBI): domain Eukaryota; kingdom Metazoa; phylum Chordata; class Chondrichthyes; order Lamniformes; family Lamnidae; genus Carcharodon; species Carcharodon carcharias. The sequence goes on along the minus strand of NC_054477.1, from coordinate 14,926,647 downwards.
GCCCTCGGTAGCTATGCAGCCAATGTAACCCAGTGATTCATTTTACGTAAGTCACTGAATTTACAGATGTCAAGGCACAGTTTCTCAACAAAGCACCGTCATGGAATGTTCTATCTTAAGTTTTTTTTGGAGGTTGCTCTTGAGAATATAGAGCTCACTCTCTGATGTGCCCTGCAAATTCCTCCCTTTCTTTCAGCAGAAGCCTAAGCTGAGGAGCTTGCCCAGGCAACACAGGAGAAGGACATGTCAATCAAAGGGAACTGATGCAGGGAGAGCTCTATGGACGTCAATTCAGGTGGCTCCTTGCAACTGAGTATTTTCCAGTTCCCCTCAATCACAACGTCACTCTCCTGAGACACGTCGGAGATATCCTTTAGCTCAGTGTTGTTCAAAAAAAAGGAGCTTGTTTGCAAAATGAGAGCCAGGAGTGCTTGAGGGAGCAAGTGTTTTAGGTTGAAAGAAGAAGGTTTGCTATACAGGGAAGTATTTTTGAAATGCAGTGACTAACCTTATGTAGGCAAACGTGGCAGCTCATGTGCAACCTGATGCGAGATAAAGCTTTTTCGCACGACGAGTGGTTCGGGACTGGAACGCGCTGCCTGGGAGTGTGGTAGAGGCAGGTTCGATCGAGGCATTCAAGAGGGCATTAGATGATTATTTGAATGGAAACAGTGAGGAGAGGTATGGGGGAAAAGGCAGGGCAATGGCACTAGGTAAATGCTCATTTGGAGAGCCAGTGCGGCCTCCATTTGTGCTGTTAAACTCTTGTGATATTGTGACCTGGGTCGCACAAACTCAATGGGACAAATGACTAATTAACCTATTTTCGAGGAAGAAATGTCTCAGGACACTACTCTGCTCTACATCCGGAGGAACAGGAGTAGGTCATTCAGGCCTACGAGCTTCTTTCACCGTTCAATGAGATCAGGGCTGACCTGCAACATAATTTGATATACTGCAGGGTTGCATGGGATTTCAAAATCCACTTAAACAGGCAGATAGGAGTTTAATGTCACGCTTTCTTAACTAACACCAGGAGTACGTGTTTAACCAGGAATCTTTGGTACTCTTTTGTGTTTTCTTTATTTTTATTTCACTTGTTTTGTGTAGGCATGGAGTTTAACCCCCGGCCCCTCCAAAAATAGAACCTCCTCCCCTTATACTGGACTTATACTGGATGCATAGCTCCATGCCGAATATGATCCTAGGAAAACTGTCTGTCCAATGTGGTTCTTGCCACATATACACACAGACTTTCCAGCAGGATTCAGAAATCCCTCACTAGCTCACAGACCAGAAGCTTACATTGTTCATACAGCACAGGAACAGGCCATTCGGCCCAGCCAGTCCATGCCGGTGTTTATGCTCCACTTGAGTCTCCTCCTGTCTTTTCTCATCTAAATCACCCATCTATTCCCTTATGCCTCAAATGCTTGCCTAGTTTCCCCTTAAATGCATCTTTCCTATTCACTTCAACCACTCCGTGTGCTAGTAAATTCCACATTCTTTGGGTGAAGAATTCCTGATTGGATGCTCTTGCTGACTTGATGACCTCTGGTTATGCTCTTGCCCATAAACGTTCTCAGTTTACGCAGCAGGTGGTAATGTCCTGGAACTCGCTGCCTGAGGGGGGAGGGTGGAGAGTGGTAGAAGTGCAGATGATCAATGATTTCAAAAGAAAATTGGATAGGAACTTGAGGGAAATAAAGTTGCAGGGTTACAGGTAAAGAGCAGGGTTATGGAACAGTTTGGGTTACTCTACAAAGAGTTGGCGTTGACCTGATGGGCCCAAATGACCTTATTCTGTGTTGTAAGGACACAACTTCCAGATCAGATCCATCATTGCTTGATCAATTGCTCTCAGCACTGCCCCCTAGTGTTCTCTGTGGAGTGTTAAGAGAAAAGTCGAATACTGCAGATGCCAGAAATCTAAAATAAAAACTGAAAATGCTCAGCAGGTCAGGCAGCATCTGTGAATGCAAAGTTCTGATGAAAGGCCACAGACTTTTCCAAAGCCTTTTTTTTTATGGACGTGTAAAGACAATGGCCATGTTTAAAAATGAATAGCGAAACGAGGAGATGGGCCCAAAGCAAGGGCTGGAGAAAAGCCACGAGTGAAGCGACGCTAAACTGGAGCTTTTTTAAAGCTTTGATGCTTGTAAGAGGAAGGTCGGTATGGGGGAGAGGTGTTCCACAGTTTAAAAATCCTGTGCAATACTGAGTTCAAGTAGGAAACAGCGATCGACAGTGAGAATTGGGAAGTTAAGAAGAGAAAGCAAGGGCAGTAATGGCAAGCAGGCGTCCATTCTCTGAGGAGAATGGGCAATAACTTGAAGGCACTTATATTTACATAACACTCTTCAGACCCTCAAGATGTCCCAAAGTGCTGCACAGATAATGTGGGGTACATTTGAAGTGTAGCTGTAACATAGGGATATACAGCAGCTAACTTGTATACAACTAGCTCCCACAAAAACCAATGAAATAAATGATTTGATGATCTCTGGTTATGCTCTTGCCCATAAGAGGAAACATTCTCAGTTTATGCAGCAGGTGGTAATGTCCTGGAACTCGCTGCCTAGTGGGGTGGGGGGGGGGTGGGGTAGAAGTGGAGACGATCAATTATTTCAAAAGAAAATTGGATAGGCACTTGTGGGCAATAAACTTGCAGGGTTACAGGTAAAGAGCAGGGTTATGGGACAGTTTGGGTTACTCTACAAAGAGTTGGCGTTGACTTGATGGGCCCAAATGACCTCCTTCTGTGTCATAATGACACGACATCCAGATCAGGTCTGTTTTTAATCATGTTGATTTTGTTCATGACCGGTGAGCAAAAAAATATTTAAATAAAGACTTTATTGTCATTAATCATACAAATAAGATCATAAGACCATAAGACGTAGGAGCAGAAGTAGGCCATTCGGCCCATCGAGTCTGCTCCGCCATTCAATGAGATCATGGCTGATCTGATAATTGTCAATTCCACTTTCCTGCCTTTTCCCCATAACCCTTGATTCCCTTACAGGTTAAAAATCTGTCTATCTCAACCTTGAATATACTTAATAGCCCAGCGTCTACAGCCCTCTGCGATAAAGGATTCCACAGATTCACTACCCTCTGAGAGAAGAAATGCCTCCTCATCTCTGTTTTAAATGGGCGACCCCTTTCTCTGAGATTATGCCCTCTGGTCCTAGACTCTCCCACAAGGGGAAACAACCTTTCAGCATCTACCCTGTCAAGGCCCCTACCAATCTTATATGTTAGTTGCCTAGGCCCTAAGATCTGGGATACCCTCCCTAAATTCGTCTGCCTCTCTACCTTGTTTTCCTCTTTTAAGACGCTACTTAAAACCTACCTCTTTTTCAAAGCTTTTGGTTATGTGCCCTAATGCCTCCTGATGTGGCTCAGTGTTAAATTTGCTTTATAATGTTCCTGTGAAGCACCTGGGGATGTTTTAAAATATTAAAGGTGCGATATAAATGCAAGCTATAGTTGTTGTTACTGCGTATGTCTGTAGGTAGTAAGGTCTGAAGTGTCACCCAAAAATAGGCCTGTGGTATTCATAAGTGTCATCAGTTAAACCTAGGCTAACCCTCCAGTGCAGTACAGAGCGAGTGCTGCACTGTCAGAGTCTTTGAGATTGAGGTTCTGTGAGACCTCTCAAGTGGATCTAAATTTCCCACGGCACAGTTTCAAAGAAGAGTTATCCCTGGTGTCCCAGCCAATATTTATCCCTCAATCAACATCACAAAAACAGGTTATCTGGTCATTATCACATTGCTGTTTGTGGGAGCTTGTTGCACACTGGCACCTACCCTGTTTCCTACATTATAACACTGGCTACACCTCAAAACATGCCTAAAAGTCTCCTGAGGTCACGAAAGGCACTAAATAAATGCAAGTCTTTCTTTCTCTCGTTCTTCTTTCATGAGTAGAAAACAGCACTTAAGAGTAAAAGAGCTGGTTAGTAAAAAGATAAGTTTAATTAAACAGAAAAATAACATATCCCCCTCTGAGCTGTGTCTTTTCTCATGGCTGATAATGCGATGTCAGGTTGCCGACAATTTAATGAGTTCTTGAATTGTTCACAATTATATTTTTTTAATCTACATTTGACTAAAAAGTAGAAACGTACAAGTGACCTGGATCATGAGTAGCAGATTCCTGATTAATTGTGCAATGTAGGGACTGCAGCTTCTGATGCAATTTGCATTGAAATGAATGGATAATCAGCTTCACGCTGTCATTCCTTCAACACAAGCATTTACGTTATAGTATTTGTGCTGTTATTTCTGAAGATTTTCAGGGGGGGACACCATCCAGCGATCAGGAAATGATGAATCGCTTTCATTTTTTTAAAAATTCCTTTATCGCAGAAATTTAGCGATCCGCAGATATGCTGATTATGACTTTGACTGCTGTTGCCAGCAGCAAAGGAGAAAGCAAGTCCAGTGGGCCAGGGAGTTCCATGTTTGTCTTTGTAAAGACTGATTTAATGCATTTGCAGGAAAGGGTTTGTCGTTCTGGCTTCTTGCACATCTTGTGAGATTGAGGAAACTGGGTCTGTACGCTCTAAAGGAGGCTGCTGCAAACCTGTGGCCCATGCTGTAGGGCCCAGGGAGACAAGGTGCTGCAGAGCCTGGGGAGACAGTGTGGTTGTGCCAGGGAGAAGGAGAGAGGGAGAGAGAGAGAGAGAGAGAGCAACAGAGAAACTGGGAGGCCCAGGTTAGAGAAGGCGCTGTGGAGCCCTGGGAGAGAGAGAGAGAGAGGCTGCAGGGCCCAGGTTAGAGAAGATGCTGCAGAGCCTGAGGAGAGAAGTGGCTGCGGGGCCCAGTGGAGAGAGGTAGAGGCTGCAGGGCCTTGGGCGGGGAGGGGGGTGGTCTTGAGAGAGAGAGAGGCTGTGGGCCTGCGAGGAGGGGCTGTGGGGACTGGGGAGAGAGAGTTGGAGGCTACAGGGCCTGGTGAGAGGGAGAGAGGCTGCAGGGTCCAGGGAGAGAATATGCTGATGCACCTGGGGGGAGCGAAGGTACTACAGGGCCTGGGGGACAGAAAGTATTGCGGGGCCCGGAAGAGAGATAAAGTGAGGTGGCAGGACCGGGTGGAGAGAACGTACTGCAGGGCTTGGGGGGGAGAAGAGGCTGTGGGGCCCGAGGGAGAGAGAGAGAGAGGCTTTGTGGCCTAGGGAGAGAAGGTGCTATGGGGCCTGGGGAAAGGGAAGGGGTTGCAGGGCCGAATGAAGAGAGAGAGGACTGTGGGGCCTGGGGAGGGAGAGAAAGAGGCTGCAGGGACCAGGGTTCCTGGAGAGAATGTGCTGTTGGACCTGGGGGAAGAGAAGATACTATACTGCAGGGCCTGGGGAGAGAGAGAGAGGCCACAGGGCCCAGTTAGGAGGGGCTGAAGAGATTCACTACCAGGGGTGGTGTGAGAGTCAGGAAGAGTATCTGTGTGTGTGAGAGAGAAAGAACGCGAATACGTGTGTTTTTTAAAAATACATTCATATAAGGGATGTGGGCATCACTGGCTAGGCCAGCATTTATTGCCCATGTTCAGAGGGCAGTGAAGAGTCAACCATATTGCTGTGGGTCTGAAGTCACATGTAGGCCAGGCCAGGATAGCAGATTTCCTTCCATTAATGGGCCAGATGGATTTTTACAACAATCGGCAATGGTTTTAATTCCAGATTTTTATTAAACCTAGACTTCGCCATCTGCTGTGACAGGGTTCAAACTTGGGTCCCCAGTACATTATCCTGGGTCTCTGGAATACTAGTCCACTGACAATACCACTATGCCACTGCTTGTCTGTCAAAGGGAGAGGGAGAGGGAGTGTGAGCGAGTGTGTGTGTGTGTGTGTGTGTGTGTGTGTGTGAGAGCGAGGGAGAGAGTGAGTTTGTCTGGTTCACTCCCAGTCTCAGGATTCTCAGTCACCCTCACTGCCACACACCAACACATACTCACACCCACTCTCAAAGTGGGTGAGGGTGAGTGAGTAAACACCCTGAGACTGGAAGCGAGCCGGACGCACACACTCAGCCTCCTGGACATTTTTATTAGCTACTCCTTTCTAAAATTATCAACTTATTGCTTTGACATTGCTTTACTTTTGCTCAGCGAGTTGTTTATTTTCTTCATACTCAACTTTTTTTTAAATTCATGTATCTTTCTGAAATCTGCTCATCAGCCCTTTGAGTGAGAGAAAATGGAAAAGTGGACCCCATGCAAAAAGGTTGCAGAAGCCTGGTCTAGAGTTTTGAAGAATGAGAGGTGATCTCAATGAAACTTACAAAATTCTTACAGAGTGTGACAGAGTAGATGTAGATAGGATGCTTCCCCTGGACGCAGCCTCAGAATCAAGGGGTGGGCCATTTAAGACTGAGATGAGGAGGAATTTCTTCACTCAGAGGGTGATGAATTTTTGGAATTCTCTACCTCAGAGGGCGGTGGAAGCTCAATCACTGAGCATGTTCAAGACTGAGATCGCTAGATTCCTGGAGACTAATGAGATCAAGGGATATGGGGGCAGTGGCAAAAATGGCGTAGGGGTAATGTTCAGCCATTATCAGTTTGAATGGTGGAGCAGGTTTAGTGGGCTGAATGGCCTACTCCTGTTCCTACATTCCTAAAATCCTGACTTTTCATCCCTTCTCCATATCATGAACCCTCCTGATCATTGTAGTCTCCTCCAGCCTACAGCCTTCCAAGTTCTTTGTGCCCTTCCAATCCTGGCCTCCTGTCCATTCCCAATTTCCATCGCTCCACAACTGGTGCCAATACTTTCACCTACCGAGGCCCTAGCCTCTGGAATTCCCTCATTAAAGCTTTCCATCTCTCTACCTCTTTCTCCTCCTTTAAGACAAGCCTTAAAACCTACCTCTTTGATTAAGCTTTCGGTCATCTGTCTCAATATCTCCTCAGGCAGCTCAGAGTCATGCTTTGTTTGCTAAAGCTCCTACGAAGCAACTTAGGATAATTTACTGTTTTGAAGGTGCTATGCAAATGCAAGTTTGCCGTTGTTGTTGCAAGTGATAAAATCACCACATGATTGCGGTTCCAAAAGTAAAATTCCCTAAGTTCTCTTTCTGGACGAATGCATTACATCCCTCTTCGGAACAGGGGTATCGTTGGAAAAAAAAAAAACCAAGGTTCATCTTTGTTTGCCTTCCATCATCCTGGTAGTCAATGATACAATGATCATGGAGTTGTTGACTAATCATAGTGATTAATCTCTGCTCCATTTGTCTACAGCAAACCCGGATGTGAGGCGAGGAAACCGCCCCTCCCCCACTGGTTGGTAGACAGCTTTGGCAACCATTGGTCCAAAGACCAGCCCTTCCTCCCAAGCCATGCCACAGGTACCACATGTCAGGCTGGATTTTCGCAGAGTCGGAGCGACTCCGCAAGCCTTTAAGAAAAAGCGGGCGGGACCCGATTCCCGGTCCCATTCCCGGTTCCCCCAAATTCCACCAACGTAGGACAAGGGTGCGGGCTGTACTCCCAACCCAGCTGGCTCCATTGCAGAGATAGGCATCCCCTAACCCCCTGCAATTTTCATGGAGTTGGGCCAGCCTTTCAAAGACTCATGGTTCACGGCCCCTCAGAGGTGTCCTGGACCATAGTCTGGATGGGGGACCCTTTTGAAAGGTAATTTCAAATGCTCTTATCCATACCCCCATGCACCCCCAATGGCACCTCATACCCTTCATGCCAACCTATACCCCTCCAATAACCCCAATGGCCCCTCATATTTGTTATGCCAATCTATACCTCTCCACCCACCCCCAATACCTCCTCATACTCTGCTTGCCAACCTATGCCCCTCTACCCATCTCCACAGACCCCTCATACTCCCCATGCCAACCTATACCCCTCCTCCCACCCCAATAGCCCTTCATACTTTCCATGCCCACCTATGCCATTCCACCCACAGCAATAGCAGCTCATACTCTCCATGCCACCCTATAACCTTCCACCCAGTCCCAATGGCCCCTCATACTCTCCACGCCAAACTATGTCACTTCTCAGGATGTACTCTGTACAAAATCAGTGAACCTTATAATAACAACGGCATGTGTGAAAAAGCCTTTAAAGCCAATTATTCATTCACAAATTTATTTTTAAAAACTGGTTTTACTACATCCCCATAAAAGTGTCAATCAGCCAGATCCTTAAGGTATCAATAGGAGAAACCACAAGCACTTGACACCTCTTTATCTTGTGCAAATAAACGTTGTGCAATTGACAAAATAGACCTAAGAGAAAGAGCTGTCATTCAAGTAATGTCTTCCCTTGGGTACAACTGCTTCAAAAGTTTAATGGATGTCAGGGCTCTCAGCCAAGATTATTCAAGTTAGCTCCTGCCTACCCACCCCCAACGAAAATCGCAATTTTGAAGGCACTTCCTGCCAAGCTGAGATATTACCTGATTCTGGCTACCCGCCTCTAGGGTGAAAATCCAGCCCATCAGATCTCAAATTATGCATATACTGTATCCCAAAAATGTTATTCTATAAGAGTAGTCTGTATAATTTGCCTCTGAGTGAATCAACAAAGTCTGATTCCATTGTATCCCTAGGGAACCTGTTCATAGGTTGACCACTCAACCACTCACTCTCTGAAAATGTCTCCTCAGATTGGTCTTGTATTTCCCCCCTTAAAATACAGGCCACGTCTTCTGGTTCCACCATTCTAGGGACTTTGAAAAAGGTGCTCATGTTCAACATTATGTCCTGACTCTCTTTTTTAAATTCATTCATGGGATGTGGGCATCGCTGGCTAGGCCACCATTTATTGCCCATCCCTAATTACCTTTGAGAAGATGGTGGTGATCTGCCTTCTTGAACCGCTGCAGTCCACATGTGTAGGTACACCCAAAGTGCTGTTAGAGAGGGAGTTCCAGGATTTTCACCCCATGACAGTGAAGGAACAGCGATATATTTCCAAGTCAGGATGGCGAGTGGCTTGGAGGGGATCTTCCAGGTGGTGGTGTTCCCATGCATCTGATGCCCTTGTCCTTCTAGGTGGGAGTGGTCATGGGTTTGGAAGGTGCTGCCTGAGGAGATTTGGTGAATTCCTGCAGTGCATCTTGTAGATGGTATACACTGCTGCTACTGTGCGTCGGTGGTGGAGGGAGTGAATGTTTGTGGATGGGGTGATTAATTTAAACTAACAACCTGTCTTGTTATAGCTATAGCTTAGCAAGCCTACTTTTAAACAACATCATCCTTCAGGGACAATGATGCATTGACAACTCCCTCATTGTTCACTCCCTCTAAAGCAGCATATCTACCTTCTGTCTTATAATGCAGCATTAATTGCTGAATGCCCGCCAGCATCATGTTCAGGAGTCATTCCCAACAATAACCCTTCCTCCTCCTAGTATTATCCTTAACATGTCTTCCTAAAGATCTGGCTCTCTCTCCCCGATTCAGCTGTGGAGAATGGGGATCAATTGAAAATGTCAATACTGAGATTGACAGATTTTTGCTAGGTAAGGGTAAAAAGGGTTACAGGACAAAGGTGAGTAGTTGAAGTTAATATTCTGACAAACCATTATCTAATGAAATGGTGGCGGAACAGGCTCGAGGGACTGAATAGCCTTTTTTTTCCCCCAATGTTCTTGTGCAAGTTGGAAGAAAAAGCAGAAGGAACATCATTCAGTGATAGCTTCCCACAGATGGGTGGGCTGTGAATGGCCCTCGGGGGTGTATTATTAGTAATAGCTGTGTGATGTGCAGAGAGTTGCAGCAATGACAGAAGCTTTGTGCCATTTTATTTGTTTTATTCCACTCTAGTGGTAATGCCTCTCGACTACTAATCCCAACACCCTGGCTAATTGTTGAGCATGGGTTCCAACCTCACCATGGTAGCGGGTGCAATTTAAATTCAATTAATAAAATCTGGAATTAAAAGCTAGTCTCAATAATAGCTGTTGTTGATCGCTGTAGAAGTCCTTTAGGTCTGGCCACATGTGACTCCAGATGCAGGCTAATGCTCATAGGGACAGGGGTTTAAATCCCACCATGGCTTCTGATAGAATTAAAATTTAATTAATAAATCTGGAATGTAAAGCTGTTGTCAGTAATGGTGACCGTGAGGCTACCATTGATTGTTGTCAAAACTCATCTGTTTCTTTAATGCCCTTTAGGGTAGGAAATCTGCCATCCTTACCTGGTCTGGCCCACATGTGACTCCAGACCCACAGCAATGTGGTTGATTCTTAACTGCCCTCTGAAATGACATAGCAAGCCACTCAGTTCAAGGGCAATTAGGGATGGGCAACAAATGCCGGCCTTGCCAGCGTCACCCATATCCCTTGACAAAATAAGTTTAAAAACAAATCATTTGTAGAAGCCTTTCAAAAAAATTGTGTGTAGTTGAGCCTTCTAAAAATAGAACTGGTCTCAATGAATCGGATCAAAGCTGAATGTGAGGCGGAGCTGGAAAGAGAGTTTAGATTGCAAAGCTCGAAACTATCGGAGAGCAATGGAAGCAGTTGTTATGCAGTAGCAGGCAAGAGGGTCTGAAACCAGGAGGTCCAAGTCTCAGGATAAGGGGTCGACCACTTAGGACTGTGATGAGGAGAAATCTCTTCACTCAGGTATTTTTGGTTCTCTATCGCAAAGAGCCGTGGAGTCATTGAGCACGTTCAAGACTGAGGCTGATGGACTTTTGGGCATTTAGTGAATCATGGGATAAGGGGATTGGGTGGGAAAGTGGACTCGCTCGACGTACAAGGTCAACCGTGATCTTACTGAGTGGCACAGCAGGTTCAAGGAGACATGTATGGCCTACCCCTTCCCCGATTTCTCGTGAAAAGTTCTTTCAAATAACAGACTCAGGCATGATGGCCTCCTTCTATGCTATAAGATGATTGTAGGGCTGAAATTATGACTAGTCTTGGTCTTTAATAATTACTGGCAGATAGTTAGCTGCGAGTCTGGCTACAATTGTCACGATAAACAACTAAATTTATTTAGAGGGTCCAGGACAGCAGCATCGCATATTTAAAGGGAAGGTCAACCTAGATATTGGAGGGTTTGTCTTGATAAGACCAGTTATTGATTTCTACCAAGAGTCTGTCAATAGACAATAATCAGATCGCGCCTGAACTGAGTCTCAGTCCGGGAGCAGCGGATGGGCTACCCACCTAAAGAAGCCGACATAATGGTTCGCCAGCCTCACTTGCTCATTGCCAGTGAGACGTGGGCACCAGCTGAGGCCCCAGATGTGGCTCACTAGGCCCTGCATACCCCAAGATTGGCCGGCCCGAGCGTTAGCCTGGTTCCCAAGGAAAGTGAGGAGGCAATGAAGTTGGGGGTGGCGGGGTGGTTGGTGGGGGTGGGGGGGTGTGGGGGGAGAGGGGGAGGAGAAGCAAGCATCTTCAGCAGCCTGCAGCCTGCAAGGTTTAGTGTGAAGCCAGGTCTGAGTACTCCATCCCAATAATAAAGCAAGTGAATATTCATCAGTTTGGCCTGTTCAAAGTCAAATTTGTGTGATTGATTTAGAGAAGCTGCTCCCAATCCCTTACTGCTATCCTGCCCCCTACCCCCCCCCCTCCCCTCACCACCACCCACCACCCCCATCACTGCTCCCACCCTCCCTCACTAATGGCCTCTTCTACCCTCCCAACTCAAAGACCTGATCCAATCACTGTGCTCAGAGGAGGGGCGATGGTGGCGTGATGGTATTGCCATTGGCCTAGTAATCCAGAGGCCCAGGGTAATGCTCAGGGGGCACGGGTTCAAATCCCAAAACAATTAGTAAAATCTAGAATTGAAAGCACGTCTCAGTAATGCTGACCATGAAACTACCATCAATTCTTGTGAAAACCCATCTGGTTCACTAATGTCCTTCAGGGAAGGGAATCTACCAAACTTACCTGGTCTGGCCTACATGTGATTCCAGACCCACAGCAATGTGATTGACTCTTAACTGCCCTCTGAAATGGTCTTGCAAGCTGCTCAGATCAAGGGCAACATGGCCCATCTCCTTTGCTCTAAAGGGTACAATCCCAGCTTCTCTAGCCCAGGTCCCATGGAAAAATGAATAATTTAAAAAAAAAGATCTCTAGGCTCACAACACTAACTTAAAGCCCCAAAACCTTAAGTTGTGCCCTCACCCTTGCCAGTTTTGGACTCGGCAACCCTCAAGCAGAAGCAAAAACAAAACAGTTTCTTAACGATTGCCAGCAAAGGGATAGATGCTTGCCGGAAGATTCCTGTCATGCGTACCCGCTTGAGGAAGCGAGGCCTCAATTACCCCGGGGATATCCAACTAAAAGACATGTGGATAAATACAGACAGCAACAATCAAACCAGTGTTTGTCCACAAACATCTCCCTGAGGGCCGTGAAACAAATGTCTTATTGCTGTTGCATTTCTTGGCTTGTCAAGAACCTGAATCTTTCGGCAGAACAGAGTTTCTTCACATGGAAAAATATTGCTATCAATGTCTAGTGAACCGCTCAAATGTACTTCTTTTCACAGAATTATACAAAAGGGAAAAAAAAACAGTAAAACATGGAAGTGAAGGGTGCAATAGAATTTGTCCGAACTGGTCTTGTATACCTTAAAATGGAACTCCAGTACTACTGGTGCCAGCATGACTGATTTTTACTGGGATTTAACAATTTGGAGCTGTTTTTTTCCCTGGAGTGCGATCATGCCTGTGCTGGTTTTGTAAAAGAGCTATCCAATTAGTCCCACTCCCCTGCCCTTTTCTCATTGCTCTGCAACTTTCTACAATTCTAATCAATTCCCTTCTGAAAGTTATTATTGAATCTGCCTCCATCGCCCTTTCAGACACTGCATTCCAGGTTGCAAAATCTCGCTGTGTAAAAAAAAACTCCTCTCGTCCCTCTGGTTCTTTGGCCTCCGATTAACCACCCTCCTGCCAGGGGCAAGAGTTTTCTCTCTGTCTATTCTATCAAAACCTTTCAGGATTGTGAACATCATCTCCCTCTACTCTTCATTGCTCTAAGGGGAACAATCCCTGCTTCCCTAGCCGCCAAACGGTTTGAGTTACTTTTTCGAGGATGCCCTGCATTCTGGAAATTCGCGGTTAGGGGTTTCCGGAGTTGCGGAACACTTCAGTCCAATCCTGATGAAGCCACCCACCAGAATACTCATGAACCTCCACATCTTCTTGTTTCATGTGTTTCTTTTTTACCTGTTTGCCAGAGAATTACCTGCAATGGCCTCTCTTCTTGCTCCTGCACCTTTACCTCTGGTGTCCCCTCAGGATCTATTCTTGCCCCCCCCCACCTCCTATATCTCCTCTACATGCTGCCCCTTGGTGCCATCATCTGAAAACACAGCACTGGTTTCCACATCTGCACTGCCAACACGCAGCTTTACCTCAGCACCTACCTCTTTTCGACATCTCTCTCCATTGTCTTAAATTATTAGTCTGTTTGTCAGTCAGCTGACGAGAAATGTCCTCTAATTAAATATTGAGAAGACATAAATCAGTTGTCTTCAGTCCCCATCACAAACTCCTCTTCCTAGCCATTGACTCCACCCCACTCTTTGGGGAAAGCTTGAGGCTGAGCCAGACTGTTCTCCAGCTTGGTGTGTTTGACCCCCGAAATGAACTTCCCACCACCTACCTACACCGTCAATCTGTCTTCTTAACATTGTCCGACCCAGCCTCCACTGATCTGCAGCTGAAACCCTCATTCAAACTTTGTTAGCTCTAGATTTGAATATTTGAATGCACTCCTGGCCAACTTGCCAGATTCTACGCCCTATAAACTTGAGGTCATCCAAAACTTTTCTGCCCTTTTCCTTACTTGCGCCAATTCCTGTTGGCTATCACCCCTGTGCTCGCTGACCTACATTGCCTCCCGGTCAAGCAAAGCCTTGATTTTGAAATTCTCTTCCTTGTTTTCAAATCTCTCCATGGTCTCACCCCTCCCCATTTCTGGAATCTCGTCCAGCATAAAAACGGTCAGAGATATCTGCACTCCTCTAAAACTAGCCTTTTGAACATCCCCAATTTTATTCACACCATTGACAGTCACGCATTCAGCTATCAAAGCCATAGACTCTGGAAATCCCTCCCTAAACTTCTCTGTCTGTTCATCTCCTTTAATACGCTCCTTAAAACCTACCTTGTTGACCGAGCTTTTGGTTATCTGCCCTAATACATCTGAACATGGCTCAGTGTTAAACTTTGTTTTAATGCCCCTGAGAAGCACTTCTGACCTTATGATGGAAGGAAGGTCATTGATGAAGCAGTTGAAGATGATTGGTCCTATGACCTGAGGAACTCCTGCAGTGATGTCCTGGAGCTGAGATGATTAAATTCCAACAACTACAGCCTCTTCCTTTGTGCTGTGTACACCTCCAACCAGTGAAGAGTTTTCCCCCCGATTCCCTCTGGCTCAAGTTTTGACAGGGTTCCTTGATGCCACACTCGGTCAAATGCTGCCTTGATGTCAAGGACAGTCACTCCCACATCATCTCTGGTGTTCAGCTTTTTTGTCCATGTTTCAACCAAGGGCTATAATGAGGTCAGGAGTGGAATGACTCTGGCGGAACCCAAACTGGGCATCAGTGAGCATGTCATTGCTAAGCAAATGCCACTTGATAGCATTGTTGATGACCCCTTCCAATACTTTACTGATCATCAAGAGCAGACTGCTGTGGTGGTAATTGGCCAGGTTGGATTTGTCCTGCTTTTGGTGTACAGGAAATACCTGGGCAATTTTCCACATTGCCTGGTAGATGCCAGTGTTGTAGCTGTGCTGGAACAGGTTGGCTAAGGGTGCGGCATATTCTGGAGCACAAGTCTTCAGTGCTATTGCCAAAATATTGTCACAGCCCATAGCCTTTGCAGCATCAGTGCCTTCAACTAATTCTTGATATCATGTAGAGTGAACCAAATTGGCTGAAGACTGGCATCTGTGATGCTGGGGACCTCCGGAGGAAGCCGAGATGGATCATCCATTGGGCACTTCTGGCTGAAGATTGTTGCAAGTGCTGCAGCCTTATCTTTTGCATTGATGAGCTGGACTCCTCCATCATTGAGGATGGGGATATTTGTGGAGCCTCCTCCTCCAGTGAGTTGTTTAATTGTCCACCACCATTCATGACTACATGTTGCAAGACTGCAGAGCTTAGATCTGATCCATTGGTTGTTGAATTGCTTAGCCCTGTCTATCACTTTGCTGCTTATGCTGTTTGGCACACAAGTAGTTCTGTGTTGTAGCTTCACCAGGTTGACACCTCATTTTTAGGTATGCCTGGTGCTGCTCCTGGCATGCCCTCCTGCACTCTTCATTGAACCAGGGTTGGCCCCCTGGCTTGATGGTAATGGTAGAGTGGGGGATATGCCAGGCCATGAGGTTACAGATTGTGTTCGAGTCCAATTCTGCTGCTGCTGATGGCCTACAGCGCCCCATGGTTGCCCCGTCTTGAGTTGCTAGATCTGTTCGAAAACTATCCCATTTATCACGGTGGTAGTGCCACACAACACAATGGAGGGTGTCCTTAATGTGAAGGCAGGATTTCGTCTCCGCTGAGACTGTGTGGTGGTCACTCCTATTGATACTGTCATATCATGCGATACAATTGCCTTCAAGGAGATTGGTCACCGCCACCATCTCAAGGGCAGTTAGGGATGGACAACAAATGCTGGCCTTGCCAGCGATGCTTATATCCTGTGCCATGAATTTTAAAAAAAACTTTCAGAAGAGAAAGGACGGGGGGTTTGGAAAATAGAAACTTTGAGAACAGGAGTAGGCCATTCAGCCCCTCAAGCCATCAATGGTATTTTACCTCACAAAAATCTAAATCTCCATTGTGATATTTTCAAAATAAACTTGTCTATGTCAGCCGGCAAAGAGGTTCATATGGGTTAAAGCCTCTGCTAAAATAGCAGGCAGAGATTTGTCATATGGGCACATTAGCCATTTATCTGCCAATATTGCCAAAAGTAATTTCCAGACTCATAACTCTGCCAAATTCATCGCAGAGTGTCCCATCCTGAAAACGGTGTTGATTACTCCACTGACAATTCTTCTCATTATGATTTACCTTATTTGTTTTAATTTATCACTCACCTTGGGTTGCAGAATAATGCATATCGGATGATGAGTAAAACTGCAGTGAGCCCCGCTGTGTAAGGAACAGTCTATAATTAACACAGTCTACCAAGTCTCTCTTCTGAGTGTAAAAGTGATTAATATTCAGCAGGAGCCAATTACGATCTGAAATCTTAACGTATAAAATCATAATGAGCAGTGCTAATAAACCGTGGCTACAAGTGGCTAGTTATTGGAACACTCACGTGGATTGTCCATTTAATTATTTAACAGCCACGTTTTAATGAAAGGTGTTCTGAGTTTGGAAGCTTCTGTGAGCGAAATTATCAGCTGAATGTCAAATCCATTGGGATGACATTCCTCTGGCCAACATTTTCATGGAAGAATTAAATGACTTGTCAAAATGGACGCACCCATATTTCTTGACTCTCCCATTTACTAAGTGATGAAATGGAGTATGAATGTTAGACGCTGGGAGCAAGAGATTCTAATGCACCTGCATTGGGTTTCGATAGAGTGAATAAGGAGCACTTGGGTCCATTAGCAGGAGGCTCAGAAAGCAAAGATCACAGATTTAAGGTAATTGGCAAAAGAGGAGATGAGGAGAATTTTTTGTTGCGCATCTAGCAGACTGTTGTGATCTGGAACATAAGACCATAATACATAGGAGCAGAAATTAGGCCATTCGGCCCATTGAGTCTGCTCCGCCATTCAATCATGGCTGATAAGTTTCTCAACCCCATTCTCCTGCCTTCTCCCCGTAACCTTTGATCCCCTTACCAATCAAGAACCTATCTATCTTGGTCTTAAATACACTCAATGACCTGGCCTCCACAGCCTTCTGTGGCAATGAATTCCATAGATTCACCACTCTCTGGTTAAAGAAGTTTCTCCTCATCTCTGTTCTAAAAGGTCTTCCCTTTACTCTGAGGCTGTGCCCTCGGGTCCTAGTCTCTCCTACTAATGGAAACATCTTCCTCATGTCCACTCTATCCAGGCCGTTCAGTATTCTGTAAGTTTCAATCAGATCCCCCCTCATCCTTCTAAACTCCATCGAGTATAGACCCAGAGTCCTCAAACGTTCTTCATATGTTAAGCCTTTCATTCCTGGGATCATTCTCGTGAACCTCCTCTGGATCCTCTCCAGGGCCAGCACATCCTTCCTGAGATACGGGGCCAAAAATTGCTCACGATATTCTAAATGTGGTCTGAGCAGAGCCTTATAAAGCCTCAGCAGCACATCCCTGCTTTTATATTCTAGTCCTCTCGAAATAAATGCCAACATTGCATTTGCCTTCCTAACTACCAACTCAACCTGCAAGTTAACCTTAAGAGAATCCTTAAGAGGTCCCTTTGCACTCCAGATTTCTGAATTCTTTCCCCATTTAGAAAATAGTCTATGCCTTTTTTCTTCCTACCAAAGTGCATGACGTCACACTTCCCCATCTGCCACTTTTTTGCCCATTCTCCTAACCTGTCCAAATCCTTCTGCAGTCTCCCCGCCTCCTCAATACTACCTGTCCCTCCGCCTATCTTTGTATCATCTGCAAACTTAGCCAGGATGCCCTCAGTTCCTTCAGCTAGATCATTAATGTATAAAGTGAAAAGTTGTGGTCCCAACACTGACCCCTGCAGAACTCCACTAGTCACCGGCCGCCATCCTGAGAAGGACCCCCTTATCCCCACTCTCTGCCTCCTGCCAGACAGCCAATCTTCTATCCATGCTAGTACCTTGCCTCTAACACCATGGGCTCTTATCTTACTGAGCAGCCTCCTGTGCGGCACCTTGTCAAAGGCCTTCTGGAAGTCCAAGTAGGTAACATCCATTGGCTCTCCTTTGTCCAACCTACTCATTACCTCCTCAAAGAATTCTAACAGATTTGACAAGCATGACCTCCCCTTGATGAAACCATGCTGACTTTGCCCGATTTTACCATGCACTTCCAAGTAGTCTGAAATCTCATCCTTAATAATGGACTCTAAAATCTTACCAACGACCGAGGTCAGGCTAATCGGCCTGTAATTTCCCACCTTTTGCCTCACTCCCTTCTTAAACAGGGGGGTTACATTAGAGATTTTCCAGTTCTCTGGAACCCTCCCTGACTCCAGTGATTCCTTAAAGATCACCACTAACGCCTCCACTATCTCTTCAGCTATCTCCTTCAGAATACTGGGGTGTAATCCATTTGGTCCAGGTGATTTATCCACCTTCAGACCTTTCAGTTTTCTTAGCACCTTCTCCTTGGTAAAGGCCACCATACTCAACTCTGCCCCCCGACTCTCTTGAACTTTGGGGATGTCACTCATGTCTTCCACCGTGAAGACTGACGCACAGTACCTATTCAGTTCCTCCGCCATTTCTTTGTTCCCCACTACTACTTCTCCAGCGTCATTTTCCAATGTCCACTTTTGCCTCTCTCTTACCCTTTATATATCTAAAAAAAACCTCTTGCAATCTTCTTTTATATTACTGGCTAGTTTACCCTCATATTTAATCATCTCCCTCCTTATTTCTTTTTTAATTGTCCTCTGTTGGTCTTTGTAGGCTCCCCAATCCCCTAGTTTCCCACTGCTCTTCGCTGCATTGTATGCTTTCTCTTTAGCTTTTATGCTGTCCCTGACTTCCCTTGTCAGTTATGGTTGCCTCGCCCTCCCTTTAGTATGCTTCTTCTTCCTAGGGATGAATTTTTTCTGTGTCTCCCAAATTACTCCCAGAAATTCCTGCCATTGCTGTTCCACTGTCTTTCCTGCTAGGCTCATCTCCCAGTCAATTCTGGCCAGCTCCTCCCTCATGCCTCTGTAGTTGCCTTTATTCAACTATAATACCGTTACATCTGATTCTAAGCTTTTTCCTCTCAAATTGCAGGGTAAATTCTATCATATTATGGTCACTTCTTCCTAAGGGTTCCTTCAACTTAAGCTCCCTTATCAAATCTGCCTCATTACACATCACTAAATCTAGAATTGCCTGTTCCCTAGTGGCTCCACCACAAGCTGCTCCAAAAAGCCATCTCGTAGACATTCCACAAATTCCTTTTCTGGGATCCACTACCAACCTGATTTTCCCAGTCTACCTGCATACTGAAATCCCCCATGATCACTGTAACTTTGCCTTTCTTACACACCTTTTCTATCTCCTGGTGTATCTTGTACCCCACATCCTGACTACAATTCGGAGACCTGTACAGTGGAGAAAGCAGATTGAATAGTAACTTTCTGAAGGGAATTAGGCAATGAAAGTATAACAATTCTCATAATATTATTATGATTTATTGTAAAATTAGGTTAATAGTGGGGTTTGGATAGTTTCTCTGTGTGTGTGCTTTTGTGTGCGGGATTTAATTGAATTGGAGACAGCTGGTGTGGAGGTTTTGACTCATCAAAAGAAGCTAGGTTTGAAATGCTAATTATGTAAACATGGCTGAAGTCTTAGAATGTGAGGCGTGCAGAATTTGCATTTTTAGGTAAATCAGGTCAGCTTGAGTTTCAAAAAGGTGGTAGGATGTTAACACCTAGCCAGGGAAGCTAGCTCAAGCAGTATGTGTATTTTTCCCAAACGTTACTGACAATATTAGCACCATGAAAAGATTTATATTATGAGAACGGTAACGTTCCAAAGACATATGGGAACAATGGAATTTACA
The DNA here is from genome assembly GCF_017639515.1 of Carcharodon carcharias. Classification (NCBI taxonomy): domain Eukaryota; kingdom Metazoa; phylum Chordata; class Chondrichthyes; order Lamniformes; family Lamnidae; genus Carcharodon; species Carcharodon carcharias. The sequence continues at coordinate 14,906,959 of NC_054477.1, read as the reverse complement.
TTAAAAGGGAGAAACATATATAAAGGAGAATGAGGCTATGTGTCAGGGAAGGTATTGTAAAATCTAACAGGAGTGTGAGAAGCCTCCTGTATTTGTGCATTAAGCCCACTGTCTACAGAAACCGAAGCTAGGGAAAGCCACTTTGAATTCTACTGTCCAGGGTATTGTGTTACCTTGCTGGATCTGTTTAAAATCCATTTTTTTAACCATTGCCTTAACGGGGATGTGACTGGAAGCCGAATTAATTAGGGCTTTTAGGAGTTATTATAGTAGTAACTTGTAGACCTATGCATGCGCTTGAAATCTTTTCTTTCGATAATAATTTTTTATTTAGTTATTTTTAAAAATCTCTGAGTCTTGATGGACTTATTACTTCTGAATTCATGGGTCACACCTCGAAATAAATACAAATTGCAAAATTGTTGTGATAGCTTGGTCAAGTTTCCCTTGTGGATTTAATCTGCCTGGCACACATCGTCGGCCACATCATAACAGATAAATACTTGAAAAGGAAATACTTGCAGGCCATGGGTAAACAGTAATGGAGTGGATAGCTCCTTCAAAGAGCCAGTACAGACACAGTGGGTTGACTGGACTCCTTCTGTGTTGTGATTCTGTGGTAAGTGGTTTTGCGTAGATAATGTCTAGTCTGGACACCAAGGAGAACTCCCCTGCAACAGTGACTTTTTTTCTGTCTGAGAAGTCAGTTTAAAATTCCATTCAAAGTATGGTACCTCTGACAATGCAGCACTCCCTCAGCACTGGTCTGAAGTGTCAGCCTGGATTTTGTGAGTTTGAACCCTGACTCAGGCAGGAGTGTCAGGCACAGATCTATGGCTGACACACTCATTATCTCGCTCCCCATCAGAGCATCAAAACTAAAAAGCGAAACTTTGCTTGACCGACAGTTCAATCTTTGCGGTGACTATCACTCATCATAAAAGATGAGTTCTCTTTTCCTTGGATTAATAATACATGCAAACGTCTTCAAGCCATGATCTCTGTGCACAGACAAAATCCTCAATAACGAGCTGTGCCCCAGTATTGGCAGCCATGCCTTCAGCTGCCGGGGCTCTAAACTCTGGGGCCTAAATTTTCCAGTCGACGCGGATGTGACGGATAATTAACGGACCATCAAAAGGTTTGTTGACTTCAGTCAAGAATTCCCCCCTGAAATGCCTTGTCTTTCCATCTCTCTCTTCCAGCTCCTGCCTCCTGGAGTCATTCAATGATCTATCCCTTAATCTCCTTCTATTTATCAACTCTATGCTGCTTCTCATCAACACCCTTCAAAAATGCAGTGTTTTTATGGGGAACCTGTGAATGTGGTGTCCTATAAAAGAGAACCCGTGAATGTGGTGTCCTATAAAAGAGAACTTGTGAATGTGGTGAACTATAAAAGAGAACCTGTGAATGTGGTGAACTATAAAAGAGAACCTGTGAATGTGGTGTCCTATAAAAGAGAACCTGTGAATGTGGTGTCTTATAAAAGAGAACCTGTGAATGTGGTGTGCTATAAGAGAGAACTTGTGAATGTGGTGAACTATAAAAGAGAACTTGTGAATGTGGTGAACTATAAAAGAGAACTTGTGAATGTGGTGAACTATAAAAGAGAACCTGTGAATGTGGTGAACTATAAAAGAGAACCTGTGAATGTGGTGAACTATAAAAGAGAACCTGTGAATGTGGTGAACTATAAAAGAGAACCTGTGAATGTGGTGAACTATAAAAGAGAACCTGTGAATGTGGTGTCTTATAAAAGAGAACCTGTGAATGTGGTGTGCTATAAGAGAGAACTTGTGAATGTGGTGAACTATAAAAGAGAACTTGTGAATGTGGTGAACTATAAAAGAGAACTTGTGAATGTGGTGAACTATAAAAGAGAACCTGTGAATGTGGTGAACTATAAAAGAGAACTTGTGAATGTGGTGAACTATAAAAGAGAACCTGTGAATGTGGTGTCCTATAAAAGAGAACTTGTGAATGTGGTGTACTATAAAAAAGAACTTGTGAATGTGGTGTACTATAAAAGAGAATTTGTGAATGTGGTGTACTATAAAAAAGAACTTGTGAATGTGGTGTACTATAAAAGAGAATTTGTGAATGTGGTGTACTATAAAAAAGAACTTGTGAATGTGGTGTACTATAAAAGAGAAATTGTGAATGTGGTGAACTATAAAAGAGAACCTGTGAATGTGGTGAACTATAAAAGAGAACTTGTGAATGTGGTGTACTATAAAAGAGAACCTGTGAATGTGGTGTACTATAAAAGAGAACCTGTGAATGTGGTGTGCTATAAAAGAGAACCTGTGAATGTGATGTACTATAAAAGAGAACCTGTGAATGTGGTGTCCTATAAAAGAGAACCTGTGAATGTGGTGTACTATAAAAGAGAACCTGTGAATGTGGTGTCCTATAAAAGAGAACCTGTGAATGTGGTGTACTATAAAAGAGAACCTGTGAATGTGGTGTACTATAAAAAAGAACTTGTGAATGTGGTGTACTATAAAAGAGAACTTGTGAATGTGGTGCACTATAAAAGAGAATTTGTGAATGTGGTGTACTATAAAAGAGAACTTGTGAATGTGGTGTACTATAAAAAAGAACTTGTGAATGTGGTGTACTATAAAAGAGAACTTGTGAATGTAGTGCCCTTAGATTTCCAGAAGGCATTTGACAAGATAGCACATCAAAAGTTACTAGTGCCCGTGGTGTAAGGGGTAACATATTGGCACGGATAGAGGATTGGTTAGCTAATAGGAAACAGAGAGTTGGCATAAATGGCTCATTTTCGAGTTAAAAAGATATAACGAGTGGAGTGCCACAGGGATCACTGCTGAAGCCTCAATTATTTATAATTTATATCAATGATTTGGATGAAGGGGCTGAAAGTATGGTTGGTAACTTTGCTGATGACACAAAGATAGTTAGGAAAGTAACTTGTGAAGAGGACATAAGGAGTCTGCAAAGGGATATTGGTAAATTCATGAGAGGGAAAAAAATGGCAGATAGAGTATAATATGGGAAAATGCAAACTTTTCCATTTTGGCAAGAAGAATAAAAAAGCTAAATGGAGAGGGAGTTTTCTGAACTCTGAGGTACAGAAAGATCTGGATGTCCTGGTGCATGCATCACAACTCGTTATTATGTAAGTACAGCAAGTGGTTAGGAATGCTAATGGAATGTTGCAGTTTATTACAAAGGGAATGGAATATAAAAGCAGGGATATTTGGAAACAGTTGTTGGTGAGACCACATCCGGAGTTTGGTCTCTTTAGCTCAGAAAGGACATCATTGCATTAGAAGCAGTTCAGAAAAGGTTCACTTGACTGATTCCTGGGATAAAGGGGTTATCCTTTGAAGAAAGGTTGGACATGTTGGGCCTGTTTCCATAGAAGAGTGAGAGGTGATCTTATTGAAACACATAAGATACAAAGGGGACTTGACAAGGTTCTGGAGAGACTAGAACACAGTTTAAAAATAAGGAGTCTCCATTTTTAAGATGGAAATGAGGAGACTTTTTTTTTCTTTCAGAGGGTTGTGGGCCTCTGGAACTCCCTGCCCCAAAAAGCAGTGGAGGCAGGGTCATTGAATATTTTTAAGGCAGAAATAGTTTGATTCTTGACTAACAAAGGAGTCAAAGGGTATCAGGGCTAGGCAGGAAAGTGAAGTTGAGGCAAAAATCATGTCAGCTATGATCTTACTGAATGGTGGAGCTGGCTTGAGGGGCCGAATGGCCTACTTCTGCTCCTAATTTGTATAATTGTATGTCCATTTCCACATGTACTCCACATGACTCCTCAGATACTGAAGCAGCCCATGTCTATATGCAGTAAGATGTGGACATTATTCAGGATTGGGCTGACAAGTGGCAAGTAACATTCATGCCACACAAGTGCCAGGTAATGACTAACTCTAACAAGAGAGGATCTAATCATCTAATCATTCCCTCTTGACATTCAATGGCATTACCATCGCTGACTGCCCCACCATCAATTCTGAAGGTTACCATTGACCAGAAACTGAACTGGATCAGCCATATAAATACCATGGCCACAGGGGCAGGTCAGAGGCTGGGAAGTCTGAGGTGCATAATTCACCTCCTGACTCCCCGAAGCCTGTACACCATCCACAAGACACAAGTTAGGAGTGTGATGGAAAACACTCCTCTTGCCTGGCTCCAGTAAGACTAAAGAAGCTCAAAATCATCAATACATGTACATTGACCATACTTAGTTCTACCTCAGCACCACCTTTCAACTGCTTCACTGGCTCTAATTTGTCAAACAGCATATCTAAAATCCAGTCCTGGATAGGCGGAAATTTCCTAGTTCTGTCGAAGGGTCATGAGGACTCGAAACATCAACTCTTTTCTTCTCCGCCAATCCCTTTGAATTTGTTGGCCATCATTCAGTAGCATTTGTACAGTAACACTCAGCGTGACAAAGGGTTAACTGAAGAATATGATGATAATCCCTCTGTTAGTGATGTACCCCCAAGGAGCTCCTGATTGCAGTCTATAATTGCAGTCTATAATTGCTTTTCCTTTCTTTATGCCACCAGTATATTTCTCAGACTAAAACCATTGTCTTCAGTCCCCACCAAACAAATATTCAATTTCCTAGCCATTGACTCCAAGCTGGGAGTCGAAAGAGGAGCGGCCAGACAATTTCCAATCTCCAAAATTGAGCATCCAGTCAAACTGCTGACTTCCACCTCTGTAACACTGCCCAATTCCATCTCTGCTTCAGCTCTTCTGCTGAAACCCTCATCTATGTCTTTACTTTCTCTAAACTTGACTATTCCAATACATTCCAGGCCAGCCTTCCCCACCTTACATGAGATTAATATCATCAAAAACTCAGCTTTGCATATTCCTAACTCACACCAAGTCCTGTTGACTCCTGTGCTCGCTGATCCACACTGGCTTCTGGTACAGCAACACCTCGATTTTGAAATTCTCATCCTTCCATAGACTAAGGCCTCCCTATCCCTGTGTCCTCCTCCAGCCCTACAGCCCTCCAAGACCTTTGCGCTCCTGCTGTCCTGGTATCTTGCAGAACCCTGATTTTAATCGCTCCAACATTGGCGGCCATACCTGTAGTTGCACTTGCAATTCCATCCCTAAACCCCTTCTTCTTTCTATCTATTGTCTCTCCTTTTGAAGTTCCTTAAAACTTACCTCTTTGACCAAGATTTTGGACATCTGACCTAACATCTTCTTGTTTTGTTTGGTGTCAAATTTTGTTTGATTAAAGTTCTGTGACCTTCTCTCCATCGTAAAATCAGAAGTGGGGATGTTCGCTGATGATTGCGCAATGTTCAACACCAATTGCAACTCCTCAGATACTGAAGCAGCCCATGCCCAGATGTAGTAAGATGTGAACAACATTCAGGATTGGGCTGACAAGTGGCAAGTAACATTCATGCCACACAAGTGCCAGGTAATGACTAACTCTAACAAGAGAGGATCTAATCATTCCCTCTTGACATTCAATGGCATTACATCGCTGACTCCCCCACCATCAATTCTGATAGTTACCATGGACCAGAAACTGAACTGGATCAGCCATATAAATACCATGGCCACAGAGGTAGGTCAGAGGCTGGGAGGTTTGAGGTGCATAATTCACCTCCTGACTCCCCGAAGCCAGTCCACCATCCACAAGGCACAAGTCAGGGGTGTGATGGAAAACACTCCACTTGCCTGGATGGGTGTGGCTCCAATAAGACCAAAGAAGGTTAACATCATCCAGGACAAAGCATTCTGCTTGTCTCTCACCCCAACCACCAAAGCAATTCACTCCCTCCATCAGCGATGCACTTTGGCAGCAGTGTGCAGAAGATACAAGATGCACTGCAGTGACTCACCAGAACTCCTTCGACAATACTTTTCAGTCCCTCAACCTCTGCCACCAAGAAGGGCAAGGGCAGCAGATGCATCGGAACACCACCACCATCAAGTTCCCCTTGATTTTGAAATATATCGCTGTTCTTTCGGTGTCACTGGCTCAAAATCCTGGAACTCCCTCCCTGACAGCACTGTGGGTGTTCCTATAACACATGGACTGCAGTGGTTCAAGAAGGCAGCTCACCACCATCTTCTCAAGGGCAATCAGGGATGGGCAACAAATGCTGGCCTTGCCAGTGATGCCCACATCCCATGAAAGAATGAAATAAGTGTTTACACAGCTTTATGATGTAACTTAGCATGCCACTCAATCAGTGTCATTCACAAATTCATTAAGAACTCCACAATCCATTTCTGATCGCACATCAATTCACTTATCACAGAATCATAGAGGGAGGCCATTTGGCCCATCATACTTATACTGGCTCTTTGAAAGAGCTACCCTTTTAGGCCCACTCTCCTGCTCTCTCCTCCTCATAGCCCTGAAGTATTTCCTTTCCAAGTTTGGACAATTCTCTTTTCAAAGGTGCTATTGAATCTACTCCCATCGTCTTTTCAGGCAGAGCACAACAACTCACTGTGTAAAAAAAAATCCCTCATCTCCCCTTTGGTTCTTTTGCCAATTATCATAAACCCGGGTCCCTCTGGATACCAACCCTTCTGCTACTGGAAACAGTTTCTCCTTATTTGAGTACTGCAGAAAGAAGAGAGATGACAAAGCTTTTCATCTTACACTCATCAGGGCACTTCGCAAGAATACCAACATAATGGGAAAACAACAATTTATATTGGATGTGAAGAGGGTGCTGATTGGTTGGCAAGTGGATTCCAATTGGTAGAGGTATTACCATGGCGAATGCACCAGTAATGGTGACTAACAGTTAACTGCCAAGCATTGTTGTTTTCCACTCATACTGGTATTCTTACAAAATGTCCTGATGAGTGCAAGACAAAAAGCTTTGACATCTCTCTTTTTTCAGCAATACTCGATTTCTGGACTACCAAACGATTACTCCCCTTATTCATTCTCTCAAATCCCTTCATGATTTAGAACACCTTGATTAAATCTCCCCCCGAAGCCTTCTCTAATCGAAGGAAAATAACCCCAGATTCTCCAGTCTCTCTGCTTAACTGAAGTTTCACATCCCTAGCAGCAGTCTGGTCAATCTCCACTGCACCCTCTCTCAGAACCTGTCCTAAAGTGTGGTGCTCGGCAACGAACAAATACTCCAACTGAAGCCCAACCAGTGTTATACAAAGGAATAGATTAATTCTCCTGCTTTTGAATTCTATGCCTCTACTTCTCTTTGGCAATGTTCTCTACTATGGGCTTTGGCCCATCCCCTGAGTTTCTCATCTTAGAAAACTCTCCATGTCTCCACTCATTTAAAAAATGACCCAATTAAAATATTTTTTTTCAAAAAAATGAACCGAGATGGGATACAGACAAAGGTTGACATGAGATCAGTCCCATGTACTGTTACTGAACTCCTCCAGTGGAAACCGTGTCCCTGTCATTAACTGAAGACGACTTGTACAGTGCAGTGAACTGAAACATTCCCTCTTATCCTCGGGGATCTGAGTTCCATTCAAGCACAAACAGATGGAAAAAATGTCATCCCGCTGTGATGGGTACAATATGTGATGTGAATTGAATAAGGGATGTGCTGATCCAGTCTTAAAGCCCTCATCTGCCCTCTCAGTCAAGGTAAACATTGTATGGACTGGGACTTGCAGCTAAGCGATATGAGGGACTGCACTTCTTCCACATACGCATGAATATTCTCTTTCTGCTATTTTAACCGTGTAGTTTAAATGGAATAAAGCCTCCTCTAAAACAGTGAAGTGCCAACACACTAAACACGCATGCTCTATTATTACCAACAATAATCTCTGGACATTTGGCCACTACTTTTGGAAAAAATGAAATCATAGAATGGTTACAGCCCAGAAGCAGGTCATTTGACCTCCTGTCCACCAGTTGGAGAACCAGCGGGGAACCCCTTTCGGTTCCGTTGGAGAAAGGCCGACAGAATCAAGTGCCCTTCAGGCACTTAAGTGGCTACTGGTGGTCCTTCCCTGCGATTGAGGTGCCGGCGGGGCAGAAGTCCTGCCCACCGGGAGCAGAAGCCAGCTGCTCGTCATTGCCGCCTGCGTCAGTGGGAGTGGCGGGCGGTGGTGGCGCTGCACCTGCTTCAGAGGCCCAGGATCATGGTGGGAACAGCGGATCAATGGTGAGTGATGGGGGAAGGGGGTTGCAGGGTGGGGTGCGTGCAAGTGGGGAGCTGGGCGGAGGTGGGGGAGGTCAGAGGCAAGGGCAGGTGGTGGCTTTCAGCGGCCAACCCCCTGCCCGATGTCAGGTCCCTCGATCGGGTACAGCGGGCCTGACAATGAGGGCTTCTCCTGGAAGGCCCTTGGCAAACCCATCAAGGCTTGCTGGGCAGCTTTCTGAGGGCACAGGCAAGCCCCCTCAGTCAATACCAAATTGTCGTGGACCCAGGGGTAATGAGTGTCAACTGGCTCATTCATGAAGCTAACTGACATCTTGACACTCCCGGTGGCTGGGAGTCACACGTCAGCCCCTACACAGCTCCACTTAATCAGGGGAGGTGGAGATCTTGAGGGGCAGTGGGTAGTGTTCCTGCCTCTGAGCCAGAAGCTCTGGGTTCAAGTTCTACCCCAGCACCTGATGGTCAGCGAAGGAGTGCTTTTGGCATGGGGAAACTGGTTGAATGTCAAGCTGCAAATCCTTCCGATGTGCCTATGACAGACCGTAAGAGCGGGAGAATTTCCTGGTCAGCTAGAACTGTATGGTAGCTGCAGTACAACAGTCTCCCCACATTAAACAACTCCACGCACAAGTGTTTGCCATAGTCTCTGTGGCAAGGGTCCTCCTCACTTCGAGGGACTGCTAGAGAGACAGCGAATGTCCGCATTAAATCCAGCCCAGTCCCACTCTCCAGCATTTTCCTGGCAGTAGCTCTGCAAATTCTTAAATCCAACTTCACCATATTCTGAGGCACTGCTTTCCAGATCCTGACCACTCGCTGCGTAAACAAAGATTTTCCTCATGCTGCTTTTTGTTCTTTTGACAATCACCTTAAATCCTCTGGTTCTTGACCCTTCAGCCAAGGGGAAAAGTTTCTCCCTAATCTTTCCAGACCTCCCACAGTTTTCAACACCTCCATCAAATCCCCATTCAACCTTCTCTTTGCGAAGGACAATAGCTGCAGCCTCTCTAATCTACCCACGTAAGCTGAAGTCACTCATCCTTGGAACCATTCTCATAAATCCTTTCTGCGCCCTCTCCAAATCTTCTGAAAGTGCAATGCTCAGAACTGGACACAATACTCCAGCTGAGGCTGAACCAGTGTTTTATAAAGGTTCACCATAATGTCCTTGCTTTTCTCCTCTTTGCCTCTATTGATAAAGCCCAGGATCCCGTATTCCTTACGGACCGCTTTCTCAACCTCCCCTGCCACCTTCAACAATTTATCAGCAAACTTCAGTTTGCCAAATAATCATTTAATATACTTGTCAGTCGTGTTCAGTATGGTTACATACCAGCTGTGAAAATTATTCTGTTTTATGCTCACTTTAAAACATGCAAACTCATTAACTTCCGTAGACAGGTTCAACCCTGGCTGCACGGCTGGAGGTGCCACACTGCAACTTGTTCCTCAGGCCCTCTTTCTCAAGTAGTTAAATAATTCCCTTTCAAACAGTTGCTTTTCATCAGGACAAATGCAAGAATGCCAAATTTCAAACAGTCACGACAATTTATACTAAAGGAGAAAAGGGTGCTGATTCGTTGGTAAATCAACTCTGATTGGCTAAGGAATTCCCATGGAGAAAGCAATAGGGAACTATAGGTTCCCCAAGCTCACGAGTAATTCAAAATATGTGCAAGGCTTGAACATATTCCTTTTGCTTGCATTCCCTTTTAAAAAGAATTTACAGACTCTGCTTCAGCAAATATTTGTGCCCCAAGATTCCACATCCTATGCATTGCTTGCATGAAGTGATCTTTTTGGGGACTATATGTTTTGCCCCCATTTGACACATGGGTTGCCCCTTCCAATTATTGTTCAGATATCTGTTGAAAGCACAAGCACGTTGTATGAAAGGTACATTTGTATGGGATTGCAAATTCCTCTGCAGCACACAGATGTATCAGGTGAACAAAACCCTGGTTAGACCTCATCTGGAATAGTCCTGGGCACCACATCCTAGGAAGGACTTATCAGCCTTGGAGGGAGTGCAGCACAGGTTTACCAGAATGACACCTGGGCATAGACTTTATGCAAGTCCTGCCCCATTTCAGACCAATCCTATTTTCGCTGCTAAGAGAACAGAGGCAGGACATGAGTACATGAGAGGAACCTATACTCAACAGGGCTATTTGAGCTCACTGCTGAGTTCAAGCAAACTCAATTTTCACCGGACCAAAGGCCTTATCCAAGATTGTGGGAGTTACAAATATTTTAGAGTAGATGTAAATGCTCATAAAGGATGGAAATGGTCTGTGGAACTGCCAGGCTGTCAAGTTATTTAAATAGCCTACCCTTTAAAAAAAATGAAACAAAACTGCCTACCTGTGTCTGTAAGTTGAAAACAGACCTGTGCTAACAGTTTCAATAGCTGTTTGTTGACATAACCCTAAGCGCCATCAATATAAAATTATTTATGCTTGACTGATTTCCCCAACGTATCATTATTACAATTAGGAGCTGTAGGTTCACCGTTTTATTGATAGCTCAGAGGTTATTTAAGGATTAACTGTCTTTGATTTGGGGTTATAAGGACAAATGTTTGTTTTTATAAGAGGTTTAGTCCTTGAGGAGATTTAAATGTATTGAATGAGCTTTCATGAATGAGAATTTTTTTATACATAGTGAAGTCTGTAATAGATATTTAGAACTTTATTTCACCTCAACACGGCTCCTGAGGTCTGTGCATCCACTAGGCAGCCCTTATGGCTATTTTGATCTGCATCCAGGGATGGCAGGCCTAACTCCATCCCATACCTGCCGCCCCTGGAGCAAAGGTCCCACCATTCAGGGCACTTTTTCCTGAGACAGGTGCGGAAAACCAGGAGATTTACCGGCTCTGCACACCCACCTTGAAACCACAAATCCAAGCCTAAATATTTTGCCCCCATTTTGCCAAATGGCCTGCCCCTTCAAATTACTATTCAGACGTCAGTTAGATTACATAGATTTATCAGAACGACACCTGTTCCCCAAGTGTCAAGCTAAGAGGAAAGATTATGCAAACCAGTATTGTATTTCCTGAAGGTGAGTGGTTAAGGGGTGAATCAATGTTTTCAAGATATTAAGGCAAACAGACAGGTGTTATGATCCCAGCTGATGTTACCACTGGACAAATCAGATCCCAGACTGAAACCTGCCTTGACAAGTCCTAGCTTCTATTTTTTTTATTAGAAACCGTGACTCACAAGAGTCTGCTGATGAAGTTTTAACAAAAAGAATAACACCATTTATTAAACAAGAAAAATGAACTATATTTACACCAGACCAAAAAGGTTGGAAAGATCTCAATACAAACACAAAGATATGATTCAAATATTCACTATTCCTTTAGCCCAGCTATACCAGCTATATTTTTGCAGACACATACCAATTCGGAAGCATAAAACAATTTACCATACCTATTTTATACTTTAATATTTAGGCTAAGAACCACCTGGCAAACTGTGGTCAGACATTACACACACCAAAGTAAATGACAGGTTACCAAAGCAGATTCTATAGATTTCTCCACAATCCACCCAGACACTTATCATGCTGTGAGCCAACCGGTCTCACTGAAACCCTGCCTTTCTCACGGGGGTTTCCAATCTCCACATTTGAATATTTCACCTTGGAATTCTCTCCAGGCTTTGCTCCTACTCAGATGGTTTCAACATGGATCCACCTCCAGTGCTTCAATCTCACCTTCTGAGATTCCTTCCCTTTAGATCTCCATGTGCACTAAAGCTTCACCTTCTAAACACTCTTTCAGATCTTTGGCCATACCAAGCAGAACACACTGCTCCAAAAGGGTACCTTTGCCCTTATGACCCACAGCAAGTGCTTCACCAACATTCGACTGCCTTCTCAGGTCTTCAGGCTTATCTCAAGCCCACTTTGCTTCAAGTCTGCTCCCCAAAGCACTCTCTGTTTAATTCAGAGCCTATTGTTCTGCTCCTTTCTCTCAACTTTACTTAACAGGATCAGTTTCTGATCTCTGCCCTTGTCCCTTACCTGGGACCTTCTCCTGGGACTTGTTCCTGTCCCGCTCCCTGGTTTGGGATCTTCTTCTTTGTTTGGGACATTCTCCCTGTCCCCATCCCCATGTCCTGTTCTTTGGGACACCCTCTCTGGCAAAGGAGCTCCTCTTCAGATCACCTGACCTAGAGATTCATGCCGTTTTCACCTTACTTCTTTTTTTCTACCTTTTCTCCTGCGCAGGGACTAGGGATAAAGAGCTGAAGAAACGAGCTGCACATCTGCATGCGGCCGGTTCCCGAGCTGAAGACAAGAAAAACCACTAACTGCGCACGCGCGGCCATTCTCCAGCCGGCACATGTGCACAAGCTCTGAGGCCTGCCAGGAACTGTAGATCCTGGCCTCTGAACTCCTGGTCTCTGACTACCGATTAAGGTAAGTATCAGAGTTCATCGCACAGGTTAGATTGGGATAAGCTGTTTCCATTAGTCATGGAGTTTAGGACAGGGGGCATTGTCTCAATAGCAGAGGCAGACCTTTCAGGAGTGGAATTAGGAAACACTTCTACACACAATGGGTGGTAGAAGTTTGGAACTCTCCTCCACAAACAGCAACTGATGCTGGGTCTATTGTTAATTTTACATCTGAGATTAATTGACTTTTGTTAGCCAAAGGTATTAAGGGATATGGGGAAAAGGCAGGTGTGTGGACTTAGGTCATTGCTCAGCTATGATCTTATAGAATGGTGGAACAGGGCAGAGGGGTGAAATGTCCTCTGCCTGTTCCTCTGTGTGTGCTCCTACATTTACTGCACATCCACATGGAGATGTGAGGTTTTCAGATGTCCAACGGCTTATCAGAAATGCTTGTCAAAGAGACTCGGGCAGGGATTTAGTGCAGAGGCAGTGACCCCACCCATCAGCTAGAAAGTCAGGTTCGGGCCTGCCCCACCAGTCCTGGAAGCCAGGGCACGATTTTGCATGGTGCAGGCAATTGTTGCCCGAGGTCCTGGTTTCTGCTCTCCCGAGGCAGGACGTCCCGCCTCCCAGGCCTGCCAACCAATCAGAGGACTGGCAGCTTTTCAGTCCCAGCAGCGCCATCGGAAGTGGTAGCCACTGCTGGCACCGCAGTAGTCCATGGACCAAGCCAGTGATGGAAGCTGGGGAAGAAGGTAAGTAGGGCGGGATCGCCCAGTCAGTTAGGCAGGTCCTGGAAGGGTGGTTGGGTGTGCCAATGGCGAGGCCTAATGGGGTGTGGTGTTTGTCAACCAGTCTGCTGTAGTGGGGGGTGTGGGGGGTGGGGGGGGCGGTGCCTCCATGCAGCACAGGTTGTCTGATCAAGTGGAAAGTACCAACCCCACAAGCGCACAGGCAGCCTCGCCACATGGAGTGACCACCCCCTGTCATTGGCTGCTCTCATCAGGTTCCCACTGTCTTAACATGTGCCAAGCCAATCTATACGAAAACACCAGAATTTCACACCTTGACCTCAAACAACTCTTAATGTTCCAGGTGTTGCTTTCGATGAAGTCAAAAACATCAAAAGAAGGATAACCACACTTCAATAGGAACACAGAGAGAGTATAGGGCGATAAACTACTTTCTTCCACATTATGAGTGGTGTGCAACCTATCCATCAAAAGTGTAAAATAATGCATGAGTATAAATTAAACTACGATTCACATGGATCTTAAGAGCAAGCATAAATCATCCAACATCAGCTCCATAATGCACCAAGACTCTGGTAATCAGGTTTGTGACAACAATCTTTGATCCTTCTACCTGGAGGCAGTTACAAAGGCCTATTATGGATGACAATCTAAGTTAGGTACTCATCAAATGGAATGGTACTCATCAAGCATGAGCTGGCTCTGAGATCTAAAATCAAAGCAGACTGAGTCCATCAGGATTTCCCGTTTGGCAGTCAAGTACTTTCCATATCACCTTTTCCCTGCAGAAACTGGGATCCACTATTTGATGTTATGCAACAGCAACATTTGTAGCATGCAACGTTCCCATATTCCTGCTAAAAGGGAAAGCATCAGAGAAATCATTATAACCGAGGCGACTTATTTCGACTTTGTTCCTGGCGTGGCGGGGTGGGGGCGGGGAGGTGGGGGGTGATGCTTGACCATAAAGATATCATCGTGAAAAGCCATATACCTGATGAGGAGCCTTGCTGGTAGCGAGCACATTAATGGTGATGGAGCAACAACCTTACAGGCAGAAGCGCACAACTAACCATAAAAAGATCTCCATTGATGGGGCCACAGCCAACGTTAATCTGACGGGGAAGCCTCAAAGGGTCCCGGGCCTCTCTTCACTTCAAACATTTTTCCTTTGACCCGATAATTCAATTGCAGGACTGTGCACAGAAGACATACCGGGGTACACTAGGCTAAGAATCTCTCTGAACACTCTCTGTGCATAAATGTCTCAGCTTCTCTGGTAAACTATAGCCATGATCTAAAAAAAAAATGAATGCTTATGATTTTACTGGACATACAGGAGCTAAGTCTTCATGAAATTATTTTGGTTGTCAGTGCACGCAGCGATCAGAGGGAGACTTATTCTCTTGTGATGATGCTGCAGGTTTTAAAGTTTGCAATGGGTTTAATTGGAGATGAACAGATCACAGTCAAACTTCCTTCTACATCATACGCCAATGCAATAATCAGCTTCAACTCAAGCCACAGTTGATTAAACTCCAACCAGGTTGTCTCAGAAGGTAAGAATATCTTCTTCAGGTTTTATAATGATTAAAAGAGTGTGGTGAGTTCGGTGGGGTTGCAGTGGTTGTTTTCTCAGGGTGCAAATTAGCCTTGGGCGCTAGGTATAAGCAAGAGATCGTGAACTGGCAGTCAGTATAAACAACTACTAGAAGTCAATGGAACAGAAAATTGAGGGGAAGGGGGTAAAGGGCTGATTCGTATCATTTTTGCAACAGCGGCCACGGTTAAGTAGTACCAATTCTTCCATTCATTTTTTCACAAGAAATGTTATCCCAGGATCTATAATTTGAATAATGCTAAAAAGAGAGGCATGAAGTTTTCTGTCTTGGACTCAACAGGACAAATGCAAGAATGTCAAATTTCAAACGATCACAAAAATTTATACCACAGGAGAAAAAGGGTGCTGATTGGTTTGCAGGTTAAGCTCATAACATGTCCCATTTATGCTTGCCAGAAGTGACATATGTTCATACCCAGGGGCCTGTTCTCTGCAAATAAAAGTAATATGTTCAAGCCTTGCACCTTTTTTTGAATTAACCAAGAGCTTAGGGAGACTATGGTTGCCTGGTGCTTTCAACAATGGTAATGCTTCAGCCAATCAGAGTCAAATTTCCAGCCAATCAGCACCTTTTTCTCCTGTAGTATAAATTGTTGTAATCATTTGAAATTTGGCACTCTTGCATTTGTTCTGACAAGTGTAAGATGAAAAGCTTCAGCAACATGTCCCTCTTTTCAGCAATCTAGAACTGTCAAACAGAGAAAACCTTAACAAACACAATCACACTGCCTCGTGTGCACTGCAGCTGCAGAAACCTTTCCCTTGGATGATTTGTTTACACTGATATAATATTCTGTCACAATGCGTTGGCACGTTCAGCCATTGAAACACCTGTGATGTGGAAGGATACAGATACAACACTCTTGCTCCAGTGCATTTCTCCCCATCCCACCTGCATTGCTCCAAGGGCCCACCAACGTGCTTTGAGAAGAAGGGAACAACGTGCCATTCCTCAGCAGGTGACAGCCGAATGGTGCTGGCAGGTGCCCAGGAATTGGTTGCCCTACCACCCTACTGCCACGAGCACCCCTTACACCCACAGCCACAGGCTTAACAGTGGAACCATGTTGAACTGGGTAACTGATTCACCTTGAGAGGGGACCTTAAAGCTCGTATGAGAGGCTGGAGAGGCAAGTTGTTGAAGAGCGAACCCATGACACCCCAAAAGCAGTGAGAGGCGGATAATGTCCTTTGAAATAACAAACAGTCATCCAAAGTCAATGTGAGTCCCATCAATCAGAAAATATTGAAACTGATCCAGTTACTCACCTAAAACCCCGAGCCTGTAGTTGAGCGTTACGACAATGACATTTCCATAACTTGCCAGAATGCTACCGTCGATCAGGTTGCCGGTGCTTTCCATGTAGGAGCCTCCGTGAATGTACACCATAACTGGCTTAGGGCCATTGTCATGAATATCTGTAAGAAAATCAAAGGTTTGACCTCAGATACATATAACCATTAAAAGACAGGCACTGATATACATATAAATGCCCGCACTCGCTCACACACACACACACATACACACACACAACACACATGCACATGTGCACATGCGCACAACAAACACACACACACACACACACAGGTGCACACACACACACATACACATACACACACACACACATACACACACATGTGCGCACACATGCACACACACAGGTGCACACACACACATACACACACACACACATGTGCACACACATGCACACACACAGGTGCACACACACACATACACACACACACACACATGTGCACACACATGCGCACACACAGGTGCACACACACATACACACACACACACACACACACACGTGCACACACAGGTGCACACACACACACATACACACACACACACACAGACACACGCACACAAACATCTCTTGTAATGATATATGATGGGTTTAACAGGAGGAGGATCAAACTGCTAATGTTCAATGGATTCACAGCATTCTTTATGGCCTAATATGGTCAGGGCTCCATACATGCTGCTAAATTCCAGATGGAACATGAAACTATCCCTGTTATTCTTCCAATGAGACGGAATGTTGCACTTTCTAACATATGGAAGATTAAAATGGGGTTCATGCATTAAGCACCATTCCTCCCGAGATTTAATCAGTGTCTCTTTGTTATGATGAATGGAGCAACCGGAAAAGTGATCCTCAATGTCGATGATGCCATGGTCTTCACTTCAGGATGCCGAGGACATGGAAAATCTTTCAACTCATCCCGCAGAGCTCTTCCCCACATGGCTCGGCTGGTGACTGCTGCTCAATGTGGATGAAACCAAGAAAATGGACCAGGATAATCCCAGGTCCGATCCCCATCCCCATATCATCATCATCGCCACCCAATATAAACTGGGAAAGCTGTTTTCAGCTGGGGTGCCAGTAGGGGTGTATCTGATATCAACACCTCAAATTAAGGAGGGGGAACTTCTCCCACAGCCAAGGGTTTCCCCACTCGGTTATTTCTTTCTAGAGAATAATGCTTGTAGAACATACAGGAAGGCCTGAACTGTGATCCCCATGTGGTCAAATAGCCCTTTGACACCTCTCGAGTAGGCTCAGGGAGGTGAGCTGTTAGCGAGAGTGGGGGCGGGGTGTGCAGGAGGTCCACAGAGACCTACCACTGAGTAAAGCTGAGAATCTGAAGGGGAGAGAATCGCCGGGAAGGAAAAGCATACCATCTGACATAAAGAAATCCCATTCACTTATCACACCCCCTCCCCATCCCCCCACCCTCCCCCCAACACCCGCCCCTTCCCCACCTCAATGGAAGTTCATTCTGTGAAGCAAGTCAGCACTTGGGATGTAGAAAAAGAGAAAAAACAAAAACCTCAGGATGCACACGGAATGTGCATGGCTTAAGTAAGTAAAGAAAAAAATGGGTTGGAAAATCGTCGGAAGGTTGGTTGTCATGCATCAGGGGGTGTGTGTGTGGGGGGTGGAGGGTCGAGCACAAAAAAAGATACCTTCATCTTCACCACCATCATTACTGGTTATATCATCAGCGGGTTTCTTTGTGTTGGCTCCTAGGTTCAAGAAAAAAGATGAGGACAACAGAGGGAAAAAGAGAATTCAAAAAAAAAACAGCAATGGTTTGCCAAAAAAGAAGCGAACATTTATTTTAAAGAGAGAGGAAAAAAATCTTCTGTGGAAAAAAAAAGGATCTCAGCATATTAAGTTAACGTAGTAAAAGCTTCGACTTCTACGAGGCTTTGTCATCGTAAAACAATCGTTTAATCTGGAAAAAAAAGAGGTAACAAAATGGACCTCTCTGCCAAAAGGTCAAGAAGTTCAACAGCAAGAATTGGTCTTTTTTAAGCACAAGATTCCCCCCAAAAAAAAGAACAATCAAGCAATTAGAAATTTAAAAGCACAAAAAAAAGTCAAGGATTCTTTCAACCTCCATGTTTATCAAGCAATGGTCCTTCTCCTTAGAATAATCAACCACAACAGAAACAGAAGTCTTGTGTTGGAAGCTCTGCTCGTCACAGGGTAACGCTATCAGCAGTGTAAAACAATCTAACAGTACCCAGTTAAGAATGAGAAGGCCAGTAGGGCCTGTTTAAAATAACTAGTGATAAACACTCGGATTTGCCAACATTCACCTATGATTCAGACTGGTCTGGTTTTTGAACGGGCTAACTGGAATGTTCTAAAAAAAGAATGCACAGGATTTGAATCCCCGACTCAACACTTTCCAAAAATGCGGGGGAATGAGAGGTCAAGGTTTGCAGGCGACTTGTCAATGTTCAAGCAATGTTGCCACAATGTCACCCTGCCCTAGGTTAGCCCATGCCATCCACCTTGACGAAATAGCAGCAAGCTGAAATATTTCAAATGCCTCCATCAAGTTCACCAGCCAAGACCATTTATATTTATATATATATATTTGATAAAATGTTCAGAAATCTCGGACAAGAACAGTGTGAGACGTCACTAAAACTGGGAAAAATAGGAGATTAGACTATGTGAATCAAGAAATGGTGGTCAAGTGATACCATGCTTGAGTTTTAAAGACCCAGGAGTTGAGAGAGAGCAAGGTAGAATGATTTGCATTTATATAGCACCGTTTATAACCTCAGAATGCCCCAAAACACTTTACAGTACTTATTTTGAAATATGGTCACTGTTGTAATGTGAGAAATGCAGCTGTCAATATTGTACACAGCAAGATCCCACAAACAGCAACTGACCAGATAACCTCTTTTTTCGATAATGCTGGTTGAGGGATAAATATTGGCCCAGGACGCCAGAGATAACTCCACTGTTTATCTTCAAATTAGTGCTGTGGGATCTTTTAAATCTACCTGAGATGGAAGACAGAGGCCTGATTTAACATCTCATCTCAAAGACAGCCCTCAGCACTGATCCAAAACGTCAGCTTCGATTACATTCTCTTGGGGGACTTGAACCCACAATCTTCTAGAAGTCCAAGTGTTACCAACTGAGCCACGGCTGATACGAGACAGGTCCCTTGAGAAAGAATGCTTTGCTTAAAAAGCATTTTAGGTTCAGTGCAATGAAGATGGGAGGGAGAATGCAGTGAATACTCGACGGTTGATGGTTTCTTTATTCTTTCACGGGATGTAGCTGCGCTTCACTGGCAAGGCCAACATTTGTTGCCCATCCCTAATCGTCCTTGAACAGAGTGGCTTGCTCAGCCGTATCAGGGGGCAATTAAGAGTCAACCACATTGCTGTGGGTCTGAAGTCACGCGGAGACCAGACCGGGTACGAACGGCAGATTTCCTTCCCTGAAGAACATTAGTGAACTAGATGGGTTTCTACCACAATCGATGATGGTTTCATGATCACCATTACTGAGACTAGCTTTAGATTCACGATTTATTAACTGAATTCAAATTCCACCAGCTATCATGGTGGGATTTGAACCCACGTCCCCAGAGCATTAGCCTGGGCCCCTGGATTAATCCGGTGGCATTTGAAGCTTGGGAGAAATTGGAAAGGATGGGTCAAAGCAGTAATGGCCACTGTGGCAAGACAGAGACAATCAAGAAAGTTTGGAACAGAGACAGTGAAGATCTGGGGTGAAGTTACAAGAATTCAATTGTGAATGGACAGGCAACCGATACCTAACAGCCTGAATGGAAATCTTTTTCAAGCAAGATTGGATACAGACTCTAATAAAATGGAAATCCTTCATCCCCCTCAGGGTTACAGACTGAAAGAGAAAGAGCATTAAAGCAGTTCTCAATATCAGAGGTGCCCTTACAAAATCTTATGGACATAACATAAATATGACAAGCAAAGAAGTAATCCCAAAAGACAAGCGCTGAGAGCCCAATGTTGCTGAAAAATCACAATCCAATTAAACTGAGCAATCAAATAATAAAGGTGGAGATCCTGAAACACTGGACTGGAGTAGTGAGGAGCCTCCGAATTCTCTTTACACTGCGCTGTCAATCCATGAAAACACAAACCTGTAGTAAAATGCACTAATAATTAGGGTTGTAGAATTGATCACTGCATTAGCATTAAAGCAAACTGTGCACAATGCTGAAGGTAAACTGCTTATTTATAAGTAACTTCTAGTGGGTGGGCCCCTTCCCCTATGGGTGCATGGGTCACTCCATCCCCCGCTGATAGCAGTTACATGGAGCTGGAAAACACCAATGCAATGGGAATGCCGAACATGCCCTTCCCACTGTGCTGAAAGCACTTGTCCATCATGTGGTTGATTGGGAAACTGAGGTATGAGAACCAGTGGAAGGTGTTACCTAAAGATCATGTGTAAGAACACAGGCTCAAATATCCAGGGCTCAGTATAAAACAATGACTTGCATTTGAATGGTGCCTTGGAAAACATCCCAAGTGTGTCAGCTGGCAACATTCGACAAGGCCTAGATAAAAAGGCATTATCACAGATGACCAAAAGCTAGGTCAAAGAGCAGCTTTAAGGAGAGAGATCGAGGTGGAGAACAGGGAGGTTTAGGGAGGGAATTCCAGAGGTTAGGGCCTAGACAGCTGGGGATGCACAAGAGGTCAGATTTGGAGAAGCGCAGAGCTCTGAGTGGGCTGCAGGAGGTTACAGAGATGTAAGAGGCGGTGAGGTCATGGAGGGATTTGAACATAAGGATCAGAGTTTTAAAATCAAGCTGTTGCTGCACCAGGAGCCAATGCAGCTCAGTGGGAATAGGACTTTGTGAAAGTTAGGATACAGGCAGCAGAGTTTCTGGTGAACGCAAGTTTGTACAGGGTGGGTGGTGGGAACCAATGCAATGCAATTGTCAAGTCTGGAGGCAGCTAAAGGCTTGGATGTGACGATGTGACAAGCAGGGTTGCAGCAGTTGGTCTTGGTAAGGGAGAGGATATGAGTTCGGGAGCTCAGCTCAGGGTTAACCAAGATGCCGATGAACATGCAGACACTGCTGAAGTTCCACCTTGTCCCCCATTGTCTTGTAATCTGTTGAAACGTGCTGATTCCTGTCCTACCTGCACGTTCCATCGAAAATCAACTTCAAAAGCCGTTACTGAGCCTAAAAATTTGCAATACAGGCTCTTTTCTTCTTCCAGCCTCCACAACTCCTCTCCCAACCAAACGGTAGCTGGTGGAATTTGAATTCAGTTCATAAATCGTGAATCTAAAGCTAGCCTCAGTAATGGTGACCATGAAACCATCATCGATTGTTGTAGAAACCCATCTGGTTCACTAATGTCCTTCAGGGAAGGAAATTTGCCGTTCCGACCCAATCTGGACTACGTGTGACTTCCACCTGAAGTAACATCTGGGACACTCCTAGTGGGACAAGCAGTAGGGTTTTATTGGTAATTTGTGCTGTTGTGCTATACAGATTTTTTAATATGTTAATTCTTGTGATGTGGACATCACTGGCAAAACCAGCATTTATTGCCTATCACCTTGGAAAGCTGGTAGGAAACTTCTCAAACTGCCACAGCCTAATGTGGTGAAGGTACTCCCACAGTGCTGTGAGGGAGAGAGTTGACCTGGCAACCATGAAAATCCAGCTGTTTAAACTCCAGGAATAACCTTATGCACACTTGGCAATTGTCAATGTGTGGCTAAATTGGAGGTGTTCCTACAGGGAGAGAGCGTGCAGACAAATAGAAATGCTTAAGAATCTTGACAGGTTTGGTGGTATATGAGACAAGTCACTGATTGCATAGAATATACAGCACAGAATTAGGACGTTAAGCCCAACCAGTCCAATACTGCGTTTATGCTGCATTTGAGTCTCTTCCCATCATTTACATCTAATTCTATCAAGCGTACCCTTTATTCCCTTCCCTCCCATGTGCTCATTAAGTTTCCCTCTAAATGTATCAATACTATTCGCCTCAACTACCCCCTGTAGTAGCAAGTTCGACATTCTCATCACTCTCTGGACAAAGAAGTTTCTTCTGAATTCCCAACTGGATTTATTGATGACTGCCTTTTATTGATGGCCTCTCATTTTGCTTTTCCCCACAGGAGGAAGCATTCCCTGTGTATCCTCTCTCTCAAAGCCTTTCAGAATTTTAAAGACTTCTACCTCATCCTCCTTGCTTTCTAGAGAAAAGAGATGCAGCCTGCTTCTCCTTTCTTGATGGGTATGGCAAGAAAACATTGAGAAGGAAAACCAGCCAAGGCAGCGATTGGAGAACTGCGATCATACTCAGTGGCCCTGGTCGGAGTGGGACAAAGCTCGCAAAGTTATCCTGGCTCCGATTGCTGTCCGGTAACCCAACACCACCAACCCCAACCACTGGAAAATTAATTATGTGAGTGTCTCAGGAGAATGGGAACAGGTTCTATTCACATGATTTTCTATCTAAACTGGCACGTGCAAAGTAGTTGCTTGGGCAGAATGCCCAAAGGGATACCAATGCCAGTAAAATCACACTGCAACCTGAGTCAGGACCGGTTGGGAGAGGAGTTGTCGAGGCTGGGAGAAGAAGAGAGCCTGTATTCCAAATTTTTAGGCTCGGTAACAGCTTTTGAAGTTGATTCTCGATGGAACGTGCAGTTAGGACAGGAATCAGCACATTTCAACAAGTTACAAGACAATGGGGGGGGCGGTAAATTTCTTCGTCTCCCAGTGCTGCCACCTGCTGTTACATGGTAGAGCTGGAGGCCTCACAAGGAATTTCCTGCTGAATATCTGGATGGGGATCAATCATTTTTCCTCGCTGCCCCATCTTGAGCAAGTTGCCTTTCTTTGGGGTGCCTATCTGACCTTGCAACCTACATTACATAGCTGCCATCTATACAGCCCGAATTTTGATAGCCAGAATTGTGGTCAGGATGTGGCAGTCTTGTCACATCCAGTCGTGAATGGTGGTGGACAACTAAACAACTCACTGGAGGAGGATGTCCCACAAATATCCCCATCCTCAATGATGGGGGAGCCCAGCACATCAGTGCAAAAGATAAGGCTGCAGCAATTGCAACAATCTTCAGCCAGAAGTGCCAAGCGGATGATCCATCTCAACCTCCTCCGAAGGTCCCCAGCATCAAAGATGCCAGTCTTCAGCCAATTCGATTCACTCCACGTGATTTCAGGAAACAGCTGAAGGCACTAGATACTACAAAGGCTATGGGGTTTGAGAATATTCTTGCAATAGTATGGAAGACTTGTGCTCCAAAACTTGCTGCATCTCTAATTAACCTGTTCCAGTACAACTATAACATTGGCATCTACTGGGCAATGTGGAAAATTACCAAGGCACGTCCTCTACACAAAAATCAGGACAATTCCAATCCAGCCACTTACTGACACATCAGTCTACTCTCGATGATCAGTAAAGTGATGGAAGAGGTCATCAACAGTGCTATCAAGTAGCACTTGCTTAGCAATAATCTGCTCACTGATGCTCAGTTTTTATTCTGCCAGGGTCACTCAGCTCCTGACCTCTTTACAGCCTTGGTTCAAACATGGACAAAAAAGCTGAAGTCCAGAGGTGAGGTGAGAGTGACTGCCCTTGACATCAAGGCCACATTTGACTAAGTTGGCATCAAGGAGTCCTAGTAAAATTGGAGTCAATGGGAATCAGGGGGAAAACCTCCACTGGTTAGAGTCATACTTAGCACAAAGGAAGATGGCTGAGGTTCTTGGGGGTTAATCGTCTCAGTTCAAGGATAACACTGCAGGAGTTCCTCACGGGAGTATTCTAGGCCCAACCATCTTCAGCTGCTTCATCAATGCCCTTCCTTCCATCATAAGGTCAGAAGTGGGGATGTTCACTGATGATTGCACAATGTTCAGCACCATTTGCAACTCCTCAGATACTGAAACAGTCCATGTCCAAATGCAGCAAGACCTGAACAATATCCAGGTTTGGGCTGACAAGTGGCAAATAACATTCTCACAACACAAATGCCAGGCAATGACCATCTCCAAGAAGAGAGAATCTATCCACCTCCCCTTGACACTCAATGGCATTCCTATCACTGAATCCCCGACTATCAACATTCAGGGGATTACCATGGAGCAAAAACTGAACTGAACTAGCCATACAAATACTATAGCCACAAGACCAGGTTAAAGGCTCGGAATCATGCAACGAATAAATCACCTCCTGACTCCCAAAGCCTGTCCAGCATCTACAAGGCACAAGTCAAGAGTGTGATGGTATACTCCCCACTTGCCTGGATGAGTGCAGCCCCCTCAACACTCAAGAAGTTTGACACCATCAAGGACAAAGCAACCCGCTTGATTGGCACCACATCCTCAAACATTCACTCCCTCCACCACTGATACACAGTGGCAGCAGTGTGTACCATCTACAAGATGCACTGCAGGGACTCACCAAACCTCTTTAGACAGCACCTTCCAAACTCATGACCACTACCATCTAGAAGGACAAGAGCAGCAGATAGATGGGAACACCACCACCTGGAAGTTCCCCTCCAAGTCACTCAACATCCTGACTTGGAAATATATCGCTGTTCCTTCACTGTTGCTGAGTCAAAGTCCTGGAACTCCTCCCTAACAGCACCATGGTACACCACATGGACTGCAGTGGTTCAAGAAAGCAGCTCACCAGCACCTTCTCAAGGGCAATTAGGGAGGAGCAATAAATGCCAGAGCCTAGCCAGAGACACACACATCCCATGAACGAATAAAAAAATGCCCCACACTGAAATCAATAATCTGCATTAGTACTGATCCTTATAACCCTAAGTGTTGTTCTCGACACTAGAATGTTCAATAGTCTAGACCAGAAATTTGATTCCTTGCAGCTTCATTTGACCTTTCTCGTAAGATAGAATTTGCATTTACACAACACCTTTCATGACATCAGGACCTCCCCAGGTCACTTTACAGCCAATGAGCTTATTCTTGGAGTGCAGTCACTGTCGTAATGCAGAAAACATGACAGCTAATTCATTTACAGCAAGGTCCCACAACCAGCAATGGCCTCATTGACCAGATAATCTGTTCCTTCACGATGCTCTTGTACAATAACCATATGAGCACTTATTTTCTTCGCATTTAAGATAGCCTCGCATTATAATGCCACCGGGCTACTGCAATCATTAGCAGTTGACCACAGCAGCTGTCTGTTAGGCGAATTCAGTGGAGATGGGTGTCTATATTTTACATGCCAATTGGGAACACAGAGAAGCTAATTAACGTGATTTGCCAGCAAGTCTCTCCTTGGTCAAATAGGTGTCTAATGCTTATGAAGAATTATCACTTAGCTTAATAGTCTCCAAAGCAGCCGATTGAGGCATCCACACAGTTGGGGCAGGATTTTAGAGTCATCGGTCAGGCACAGTGGGCAGGACCGGGCTTGGCCGGGAAACAGTCCGACCCCCCGTGATCGGCGCCCCCCACCGCGATTTCACCCTGGTTGGCCAATTAACGAGAAGCTCAGCACGGACAGGATCGGGGGGGGGGGTGTGGCGGGAGGAAGGCGAGCGCTTAAGTCTGCGCAGGCGTGGGGGAGCGCATGGTGTAAGCTCCCCGAAGGCAGTGAGCTACCTCCGGCAGCTGAAGGATTTTAAATACAAAAATAAAACAGTTTGGAATTCTGAAAGAAACGTTCCCCTACATCAGATTCCCTCAGGCGAACACGTAGGGTATAAAAATTCTGTCAGAACGTTTTTTGTTTCAATTGCTAATCGGGAACCTCATCCCGCCCGTGGATGAGGTTCCCTCAAAAATGCAAACACCGCCTGGCCGATTTGCCCACCCGCCAACCGTAACGTTGGAAGGGCAGTGGGAAATCTCTCTTAATTGATAAATCAATGGCCTTAATCGGCCTCTTAATTGCCAGGGTGGGGGGGGGGTGGGGAAAGCCGACTTTTGCGCACCCCCACTGACCGCCATATCCTGCGAATGTGCGATCGCGTCAAGGACGCTCGCCCGGCGTTGTCGGGCGCAATTTTACGCCTGGCCAGTTCGGGCACCTGCCCGCGGGACACAAACTTCTGCCCCTTGGGCCTTAACAGGCCCCTTCACTGTCAGCGGGTGGGCGCACTGCCGACTCTCGCGTGTGCCCGCTGACCGAAATACCGTGCGAGTGCGCGACGATGTCGGGACGCTTGCCCGACCTCAAGGGATGCTATTTTATG
Source organism: Carcharodon carcharias (assembly GCF_017639515.1). Classification (NCBI taxonomy): domain Eukaryota; kingdom Metazoa; phylum Chordata; class Chondrichthyes; order Lamniformes; family Lamnidae; genus Carcharodon; species Carcharodon carcharias. The sequence continues at coordinate 14,880,481 of NC_054477.1, read as the reverse complement.
CCCGATGGGGTCAGGTGGGCGCTTGCCCACGGGATGTCAAGTTTCTACCCCCGGTTTTTGTTTGGCAGGGTGCTGAGGAGTATGTTAGCAAGAGTAAAGGCTTTGGGATCCAAAAGCACGTACGTGAGTGCTGCTGAGCACTAACCACATAAAGCCTTGCAGGCTATGAACGTAAAGCATTATCAAGGTTCCCATGTTTGTTCAGCCGGTACCACCCAGGCTGGGAGGGCACTCGTTTCCCGAGCACTTCACTGCCAAGCTAAATTTGGCACATCACTCCAATTCCCACTAATGTGCATGCCTGGCTGATCAATCTCCATCATACAGAATTCTTTAGACTTGCCTGAACTATACTCCAAATGGGATTGAGTTGATTCCAGTCTTCCTTTGCCAAGTCTGCCATCTTTTGCCACTTAGATCTCCAAGAGGCCATGTGAATTTATTTCATAAATTTCTATCCTTAGGAAGGTAATTGGTATTGGTGAATATTATCACTGGGAAGAGAAGAGTTTCCTGCTGTTTATAACCAGTGTCAGCAGTAAGTGAGGCTAAATGAGGCACTTGTATAATAAAGTTCAACCTCTACACTGTATCTTCATCCAAATATTTCGACTTTCATTGTCTTGAAGTTGGTTTTTACAAGTGTTGCATTTTATGCCTCGGAGATATGCAGAGACGATACACCAGATTCTATGTGTGCGGGCATCTTTTTTTAATTCAAATCTTTAAAATGTCTACTCTCATGTTTCCAGCTACTTATCTACAGTTCAGTTTCTTTTTCACTGTAACCACACACATGCAGATAACACACATAAACAAACACCAAACAATTGAACAATTGAATACTACAACAAGTATTAATTTACAAATGCTTAACGCAGTGGATGAAATCAAGTGTAGAAGTTCAGGAATCAAAAGGGTTGCTAAGTAGAATTGGAGAGAGAAAGGTAGCCAAATATGGACATTGGAAACAAAGATCCAACAGCCTTGCCCTGGTAACAACTGAAGGAGAAAGTGAAGGTAAAAACAGGAGAGAATGAAGAAAAATCGGATGACCATAAGACCATAAGACCATAAGACTTGGAGCAGAAATTAGGCCATTCGGCCCATCGAGTCTGCTCCGCCATTCAATCATGGCTGATAAGTTTCTCAACCCCATTCTCCCGCCTTCTCCCCGTAACCTTTGATCCCCTTACCAATCAAGAACCTATTTATCTCCATCTTAAATATACTCAATGACCTGGCCTCCACAGCCTTCTGTGGCAATGAATTCCATAGATTCACCACTCTCTGGCTAAAGAAGTTTCTCCTCATCTCTGTTCTAAAAGGTCTTCCCTTTACTCTGAGGCTGTGCCCTCGGGTCCTAGTCTCTCCTACTAATGGAAACATCTTCCCCACATCCACTCTATCCAGGATGGGTGGATACCATTGAGACGTGGACTGAGGGAGGCTTGAAAAAAGCCAAAGAAAAAGTAAGAAGGGTAAAGCTAGATAAGCATTAGGGAGAAGATAGAAGGATAGTCTGTTAGGGTTAGAGGAAGAGGGATGGGAAAGGGCTCATGTGATGTATAAGCGCTGGCATGGACCAATTGGGCCAAATGGCCTGTTTCCGAGCTGTAGACTCTGAGGGCAGGATTTTGCCACTGAAAGCGGGAAGCGGATTCGATCCTGGGTCGCGGACCTGCCTCCGTCACCTGTTTGCCGGGAGGCAGGAGCTTCCACGGAATCAGGGTCTTAACGGCCCTGGAGAAGGGCCTGCCACCCAATTAGTGGCCGGGGGAGTGGGGGAGGCAGGGCACCAGGGGAGTGGGCCACGTTGTGAACGGAATCAGCAGCCTTTGCTGTGCTAGGCCTGAAAAGATAAGAGAGGATACTCACCTTCAAAGTTGCCAGGGCAAATGGAGAGTAAGACCCGTGGAGGGGGAAGGGGATAGGGCAAGGAAAGGTTGGTTAGCAAAAAAAAAAAATTATAGTCACTCAGCCCACTTTTTATCGCACTAAAGAAAATTGTTTAGGCTCTTCCAAGCCTGCTGCCGCCAGGATACAGCTGGTCAGCTTCACAGGGCTCCGGACACCGGCCCGCCTCCAAGGAAATCCTGGGCGGTCAGGAGGCGAGCTCTTAGCAAGTTCCCTCGTGACCTCGAGCTGCCCAAGCAACAAGGCTTTCCTCACCTGAAGCCCCAACCCCCACCACCCTCGCATCCTGGGGGGGAAAATCAGCAGAGCCGGAAAGAAGGAAGCAGGCAGGCGGGCAGGCCGCTGGAACCCTTTTTAGTGTTTCGCCATCCCCACTGGCCTCTGTTCTGTCCCGACTCAGGGTGGCAAAATCCAGCCCTGTGTAATCCTGTCAAACGTTGTTTTTTTTTTTAAAATGGCAGCGCCCAATCCATTCCGGGTTTTGAGATTCCCTGGAAGTCATTCATTTAGGGCTCTTCCAGTTCGCAGAGAGAGAGAGAGAGAGAGAGAGATTTTCATTTCATTAGTCTGATGCATTGAACTCTTGCTTCCTGAAGTTAAAGGACAATATGTGGAGCCACTAGACTCCGCGCTGCCTCAAGGGAGTAAATCGCTTTAATACATTGAAAAGGTTGACATTTACCCAGTAGATTCAATTTGTAAATAGAGCCATTGCGACAAACCTTGTCACATTCATTGAGAGCACCCAGGGGATGCGGTGGGGGGGTGGAGGGGAGAAAATGCAATCAACTTCCCAGTCCGTACAGTGTACAATCAATGTGCCTGTCTAAAAATGGTGCCAAGCGTGAACAATGAAGGCAGAAGATGCTGTAAATGTACAGCAGGTTCAGGCACATCTGAGATCGTGAAGGCTGGAGATGTTTCAAGGTGGAACATTAAATCACTTCTTTTCATGTGCTCAAAAAGCTGGCTTACAATTTTGCACTGCGCATCATGCCTCACAGGAACATCTCTAAGCTTGCTCATGTACAATGACATTACTGTGCGGTGTGCTGACTGTTAAGTAGGCAAATGAAGAACCGCAGAGCCCCACAAACATTGTAATCTCCTCGGTGTTAAGGAAGAAACATTAGCCAAGAGACCAGAAGGGGCTCATCTCCACACGGTGCCCCGGGACAGGACAATAAGGCCGCCATTTTGTTTTTAGTTCATTCTCAGGATGCGGCCATCGCTGGCAAGGCCGATGTGTATTACCCCTCCCTCGTTGCCCTTGAGGGGGAGGCGTTGGGGGCCTTCTTTTTGAGCCACTGAACTCCGTGTGGTGTAGGGATACACTCATGGTGCAGTTAGGTCGCGAGTCCCAGGATTTTGACCCATGCCATGTAAGGAATAGCAATTTATTCCCAGGTCAGGGTGGTGTGTGACTTGGAAGGGAATTTGGAAGTGGGTGGTCTTCCCATGTGCCCTTGACCTCCTCAGTGGTGGAAGGTCAGCAGGTTTGGGAGGTGTTTAACGTCACATCCAAAGGAATGGGAGTTCTAATGATGCAGGACTCCCTTGGCACTGTGGGTCAGGCACAGCCAAGATCGTGGGGCAGGATCGTCCCAGACTTGCACCAAGTGCAGTAGCGGGCGGGTAAAACGATATCTCACCCGCCGGCCACAATGGCGGCTTTTCACGCCGTATTGTCCCAAACCCGCCACATTAATTATGCATTCCTGGGAAACGCGCCAGTACCATGGCGAGCGAGGTCTCATTCACCCGCCACACCATCACCTCGCCGCTTCATCACGCCAAGCGCCACATTTAAAACCCAGCCGCGTACATTAGCTTCCAGCCCACGGCTGCTGCCACATGGCTCTGGAAGGCAAAAAGATACCAGCCCCCGGGTGCAATGACGTGTCCCTCGAGCGCCTTTTGGACGCAGTGGAGGCTCGCCGTGATGTCCTCTACCCCCTCCCTGGCCGCAGGATGGGCATCAACATCACTAACCCGGCTTGGAAGGCAGTGGCAGCGATGCTCAGCGCTAATGCCCTGCAAGAGGTCAGCCACCCAGTGCCACTGCAGGACAAATAGTCTCATCCATTCCACCAGGGTGATTCACTCTTCTCAACACTCTCAACTCTCACACTCACAGACCCCATCACACATCCACAGGGATCTCACACCTCAAGGGACAACACTGCTAACTCTCACACACACCCTCGTATCTCCATTGGGTTCAAACCCTCTGGAGCTCGTGTCCTCATCCTGTCCATGGCTCCGCTCACCACACAAACATTCCCCACAGCGCCATGAGTCCTGCTCACACTCCCTCCATCCGCTTTCATGCAGGAGAAGCTGGATCACATCAGCAGGGAGAGGTCCCAGACTGGGGGGTGGAGTGGCCCACATTAGGCCCCTCACTCACTTTGAGGAGCGTGTCACCAGTCTGACTGGTGAAGACTTGGACCTGGGGTGACGATGAGGTCAGCCGCAAACACCCTTGTAAGGATCTTGCACCACATCATCCCTCTCTTAACCCAACTGTGGGTGCTCTCTCTCCTGCTTTTGACTCTGCTGCCCCGCACTAGTTATCTCTACTTTGATACACAGGGAGCTCTGCCAAGCGACCAACACCCTCAGCCAGCCTGTCCCTCAGCTCCATCCACGTCCTCACCTCCAGCCAAGGGGACACCACCTCCATTGAAGAGGTGGAAATAAGCAGCTGGGGAAGACCCATCACAGCGCTTACCCACACCCTCCACCAGCGCAGAGACACACACCTCGGTAGAACCTAGAGCGGGCTCGGGTTCACAATCTGGTGGTCACCGCACGGACAGGAGGCAGGTTTGTGCGAGTTCCCAGCGCTCGGAGGACTGCTGGGGATCAGGCTTCTGTGAGGTCCGAGTCAGATGACAAGCCTCGAGGTGTGGCCTTCCAACTCATCCTGGAGAGTCAGCAGAAGATGTGGGAACATCACGCAGAGCTGTTGGGAGCCCTCAACAAAGTGCTCATGAGTCGGAGGAGTGTGTCCGCCTGTTCGCTGATGAAGTGGTACGCACATGTACATGTATGGAGGTCTCCAAGGGAACGATGGCAGACACCATGGAGCCCCTGGTCCAGCAGAATGTGGGGGTGTGTGTGGACCTGTACTCCATTGGGGGAGCCATGGGTGAGTTCCTGCAGTGACAACGCGAAGGAGACACGGGGCACCTCGACATCCCTCCAGGTGCTCCTTCCCCTCAAGGAGTCAGGCCGTGGTCCCCAGGTACCCGGAGGGAGGAGGAGCAGCAGCTGGACACCCCTGAGTCATCCACTCAGGAATCTCAGAGGCTGTCCACTCCCTCCGAGTCCCCTTTGCCCGTGAGCCCCTCAGCATTGCCCTCTGTCCCCGCAGGGGGAACAGCTGCCCAATGAGGGATTCTGGAGGGAGGAGTGTGGGTGTGGCAGAGCCTCTCGGAGTCTCGTGCAAGACTCTCCCACACAGACGGGTCCTTCACGTTTCACACTTACCTCACTGTCCCGAGCATTTTCAATGCTGCCTGCTGGGGTTCCCTTTCAGTTGTCCATCTGAGCCTGACCCGCATCTCCCAACGATCACACTCCCATGTAGCAGCTGATCTCACCCAGCTCGACTCTCATTTCACTTTCCAAATGGACAGCATGATCTGGATTCAGTTTTTCCAACGCTCCCCTATTTCTTCCGCTCCCCCAGTCAGCCATTTCCTTCCCCCTCTTCACAGTTGACCCCACCTGGTGCCACCTTGCACCTCCCTCTGTGACCTACCAGCCACAAGCCTTTTCCTTTGGGGATATCCAGGTGAACATGCGCGCTCTCTTCCTTCCCGAAAATCCCACCCCCATCCACATCCACATCCCTAACCTCTGCCTTCCCACCCCCAGGGTCCGTGCCTGAGTCCCCACCAACCTCCGTCACCGTTCCTTCTACCGCTACCGTCGAACCCTCGCCCACTCACCCTACCACCGCACTCTGCTCTCGGCCATTCTCACCATTCCCTCATACCACCCCCCACCCTCAGTTCGCTCACCAGGAGGCAGTCATGGACCCATCAGACCCCTCCCATTGCATGTCCACCTGGACATCCCCCTCTCTGGACCCCTTCCCCCCGGAACACCATGTCCCCGGAACCCTTTCCCCCCTCAGAACCCCTTCCCCTCACCTGACCCCTTTCCCCCGTAACAACCTCTCCCCTCCCCCCACGGAGCCCCTTCCCCTCATGACCCCTTCCCCCCGCAGAACATCATAACCCCGGAACCCCTTCCCCTCCGGTCCCCTTCCCCTCTACGGACCCTTGCCCTTCCCCCCCTCTTAGTCCTCCCACCCCCTCGGGCTCCCCACCCCCACTTAGTGCCTCCCCTTCCTGATTCCCTCAGGCACACTTACTTCTCCCTGCGTCCTCCTCACTCACCTTCCTCCTGCCTTAGCACTTCATCCAGGCTAAATTCTTCCTCCAGCCTTATTCCTTGCCCCTTCCTGACTCCCTCAGACACCCTGACTTCTTCCTCCACCCTTACTCCCTCCCCTCTCTGCACTCCTTTCCCCTCCAAACTCTTTCCCTCACACCTTTCACCCTCTCTTACGCCTACCCGCCCCCAGTTGCCATCATTTCCCCCTTTCCCCCTCTTCTCCTCGTACTCCCTCTCCCCTCCCAACCTCACCCTTCTCGACACCTTCATTCCCCAACCTCCCCCCCAACCCCCGACACCTTCATTCATCCCCTCCCAATCTCAACGCCCCCCCCGACACTTTAATTCCCCCCCTCGAACCTCATCCCCTCCCCCCCCCGCCCCCCACCGACACCGCTCCCTCTCCCAGTCAATCCTAGACCTTCCTCTCCCACCCCCCTTGACCATCGACCATGGTGAGCATCCGCGGTGACTTTTCAACTCCTGGAGTTATTGCGCGGCAGAGCCCAGTCCGTGAGAATCCACCCGGGATGCCATGGACATTCCTCCGGGATCCCATTGCTGTCGGGCTCCAGCACCTTCTGCTCCTCGGGTGTCCGCGGTGTGAGCGAGGCCCTGGCGACAGGTCCTGACTTCTGCACGTCACGGTAGTCAAGTCGCGTCGTGCACCGGCGTGTTTTCCCGCCGATGTGGGCGCACGATCCAGCGAGAGGGGGGATGAGCCCGGCGTGCGGGCCTTACAATGATGTGCCGATGTATTACAATGAGCTTCCCGATGCCCGATGGTGGGGGAATGCAGCCCCACTGTCGATGGGCTGAGCGGACGATCGCAAACCGGTTTCATGACATCGTGAAACCGGTCTTTGGCCTTCTCGCTGTATTGCCCGCTCACACCATAAGACCATAAGACATAGGAGCAGAAATTAGGCAATTCGGCCCATCGAGTCTGCTCCGCCACTCAATCATGGCTGATAGGTTTCTCAACCCCATTCTCCCGCCTTCTCTCATCGCACCACCGAACGCGCCCAACACCAGCGGGTACCGGAAATCCCCAACTTCGTCTTAAAACCCTTAAATGGCGTTCAAATCGACACCTTTGATTCTGGGACCGAGGTGCTGAACCAAACTGACTTAGTATTGAACTGCTGGAGCAGTTTTATTTTAATCTTTGACTGCACCAAGTTTTATTCCTTTCACACCCAAAATGTCCAGTATCACATTTCTTCCTAAATAAGAATGAATACCTTCACTTCTTTAATCCTACATTTTTCTATAAACTTGATACAGTGGCACAGCCAAGATTCTAATGCATTAGCTGCAATTAGTATATGATAATTAAAGAGCTTCTTCATGGTGCATTTCCAATGGGGTCTTTCATTAAATTAGTCCAGAAACATAAGCCAAAGGATGTCCAGACTGTGGCTTGTGCTGCCTTCAGTAATTAATGCTGGCTGGATGAGAGCGGCTATTTTCACAATGCAGTATATCCTTGCTTGAAAAATTTTAAAGGGAAAGCCTATTTGAAACTGATAATTGATGTGCATTAAACAGTGGTTGTCCACATATTGACTTTGTATGTATTTCACTGGCGTACCACAACTCCGCAAAGCAAAACTAGTGATTATCAATGTCTAACCATCGACATGAACACTTTGGCCCATGACTTGTGCAGGATTTGCCCTGATCACCTCAGTGAGACATCACTCCGCACCCCCCAACCCGACAACACTCTCCCCAACAACACTCCCCCCACCCCCACACCGACAACACTCCCTCCCCTGACAAAACTCACCCCCAACAACACACCCACCGACAACAGTCCCCCCACCCACCCCCGACAACACTCCCTCCCCTGACAAAACTCACCCCCAACAACACACCCACCGACAACACTCCCCCCACCCACCCCCGACAACACTCACTCCCCTGACAATACTCACCCCCAACAACACACCCCCCAACAACACTACCCCCACCTACCCCTGACAACACTCCCCCCACCCAACCCCGACAACACTCCCCCCACCCCCACCCTGACAACACTCCCTCCCTTGACAAAACTCACCCCCAACAACACAACCCCCAACAATATCTCCCCACCCACCCCCAACAACACACCCCCCAACAACATTCCCCCCCACCCACCCCCGACAACACTCCCCCCCCACCCAACCCCGACAACACTCCCCCCACCCCCACCCTGACAACCCCCCACTCCCCTGACAAAACTCACCCCAACAACACACCCCCCAACAACATCCCCCCACCCACCCCCGACAACACTCCCCACCACCCACCCCCAACAACACACCTCCCACCCCCAACAACTCACCCCAACAACACACCCCCCAACAACAATCCCCCCCACCCACCCCCGACAATACTCCCCCCCACCCAACGCCGACAACACTCCCCCCACCCCCACCCTGACAACACTCCCTCCCCGATAACACTCACCCCCAACAACACACCCCCCAACAACACTCCTCCCACCCACCCCCGACAACACTCCCCCAACCCACCCCCGACAACCCTCACTCCCCTGACAACACTCACCCCCAACAACACACCCCCCAACAATACTCCCCCCCACCTACCCCCGACAACACTCCCCCCACCCCCACCCTGACAACACTCCCCCCCCTGACAACACTCACCCCAACAACACACCCCCCAACAACAATCCCCCCCACCCACCCCCGACAATACTCCCCCCCACCCAACCCCGACAACACTCCCCCCACCCCCACCCTGACAACACTCCCTCCCCTGACAAAACTCACCCCCAACAACACACCCCCCAACAACATCCCCCCACCCACCCCCGACAACACTCCCCCCCACCCACCCCCGACAACACTCCTCCCACCCCCACCCCGACAACACTCCCTTCCCTGATAACACTCACCCCCAACAACACACCCCCCGACAACACTCCCCCCACCCACCCCCAACAACAGACCACCGGACGACACTCCCCCCCACCCACCCCCGACAACACTCCCCCCCCAACAAAACTCCCCCCCGACAAACCTCCCCCCCGACAAAACTACCCCCGACAAAACCCCCCTCCAAAAACACTCCCCCCCCCACCGACTACACTCCCCCACCAAGACAACACTCCCCCCAACAACACTCCCCCCAACAACACTCTCACCTGACAGCAACCCCCATGACAACACTCCCATCCAACAAAACTCCCCTCCAACAACACACCCAAATTGACAACACTCCCCCGACAACACTACCCCCACCCCGACAATACTCCCTCACTCCCTCCCCTGACAACACTCACCCCCAACAACACCCCCCAACAACATCCCCCCCCAACACTCCCCCACCACGACAACACTCTCACCCTGACAATGCTCCCCCTGACAATGCTCCCCCTGACAACGCTCCCCCCGACAACACTTCCCCGACAACATTCCCCCCGACAATACTCCCCCCGACAACACTCCCCCCGACAACACTCCCCCCAACACACTCCCCTCCAACACACTCCCCCGACAACACTCCCCACAACACATTCCCCTCCGACACACTCCCCCAACAACACTCCCCCCAACACACTCCCCTCCGACACACTCCCCCGACAACACTCCCCCAAACACACTCCCCTGACAACACTCCCCCCAACACACTCCCCTCCGACACACTCCCCCGACAACACTCCCCCCAACACACCCCCCCGACAACACTCCCCCCAACACACTCCCCTCCGACACACTCCCCCGACAACACTCCCCACAACACATTCCCCTCCGACACACTCCCCCAACAACACTCCCCCCAACACACTCCCCCCCGACACACTCCCCCGACAACACTCCCCCGACAACGCACCCCCCCAACAACACTCCCCCTGACAACACTCCCCCCAACACACTCCCCTCTGACACACACCCCCCGACAACGGCCTCCCTGACAACGCTTCCCCCAACAACGCTCCCCCCCGATAACACTCCCCTCCAACACACTCCCCCCAACATCGCACCCCCCCGACAACACTCCCCCGACACACTCCCCTCTAACACACTCCCCCCAACAATACTCCCCCCGACAAAGATCCCCCTCCAACAACACTCCCCCCCGACAACACTCCTCCCTGACAACACTCTCCACCAACAACACTCTCCCCCAACAACACTACCCCTCCAACAACACTCCCCGCCGATAACCCGACAACACTCCTCCGCCTGACAACTCACCCCTCCAGCAACACTCCCCTGTCCTGACAACACTCCCACCCTGACAACACTCCGCCCCCACTCCCCACACCCAGGGCTCTCAACCACTTTACTATTTTCCCAGACATTCTGCTGATCTGCTAAATATACAGCAGGTGACTGAGAGAACCCTGTATCCATTCAGAGTCACTGGGGGTGAAACTGGTCTTTGCCAGTATTGAGGTGGATTGTATTATAACATCCCACACCCTCTTTTTCAGTGACGTCTATTGTAATGTGCCTTTAAGGCATTGCAGCATGACATCACTAGGAAGGAAGTGTGTCATGTGATCCAGTTTAATTTCATTTTTGCTTTTAAGCAGAGCACAGTACAGATAGTCTGCTGATCTGCCTTCAAGCTTTGTACCTGTGTATAGCTGTTCTCATGCGCCTAGTATTAATAAACGAACCCACAACATGTTTACACAATCCCTTAGGATTGATTGTTGCCTTTATTTCACTATCACAACACAACAACATGGACAAAAAAAACTGGGTGTAAATTGAGCTACTGATTTGCCACGTGCCTGTTTTATGCCACTGGGCAAAGATCAAGCTCACCCCCCCCCTTCTCAATTGTCTCTGGTGTGCTTCTCATTATCACATTTGCTCCATCACAGCTCCGCATTGTGCTGTGTAACTGGTACAGATCTCGGTGTCCTGCCTTCACTTGATCAGCTGAAGTGCCAAAATCATAAAAAAAACACAAGCGGGGTGTAGAAGCAGCATTAAACTTCTGATGAGAAAAACAAGGAAGATGACGTGTAAACAATCAATCAACAATAAGCATTCAGCAAAATGAAAGGCTTGCATTTACATAGCGCCTTTCACATATATATATATATATATATATATATATATATACACACACATATACGATGTTCCAAATTGCTTTGCAGCCAATAAAATATAATCTTGAAATATAATCACTGTTGTAATGTAGGGAACATTTGCACACAGCACGCTTCAACAAACAGAAATGTGATAATGACAAGATAATCTGTTTTAGTGATGTTGATTGAGGGATAAATATTGGCTGCTTCTCTGGGAAAAAGCTTCCTGTTCCTCCTCGTAGAAGTGCCACCTGAGAGGGCAGACGGGGTCTCAGTTGAATACTTCAACTGAAAGACGGCACCTGCGATACTGCACTCGAGAGTCACCTTTTGCTTTTTGTTCCCAAGGGCAGGGTTTATGGGGTTTCCAAAGAGTTGGTGGGGAACGTTTCCCCACTGATGTTTGCTGTCCCACAGCCACTTAAAGTTATTTGGCTGGAGGTGAGATTTCCACCCCCTCTCTCAGGAGGAAGGCCCGTCTCAGTGGATGAGGAATGGTGGCCACTATTGGAGCTACAAGCAGTCCCCAGGCTCTAAGTCCCAGAATCAGGATGGAGGTGTGCGTGGGGGTCACTTGTCAGGGATGGGAGGGGAAACCCAGGAGAGGGTGGGCAAGGGGAGGCAGGGCTCCTGAAGTCAAGGCCAGGTGGGAATGGAGCACATGGGGTGGAGGGACAGACCTTGAGGAGTGCACTCAATGTGGAAAGGGGGCCAGTGAGGGAGGCATTCTCCCGCCCTGACCCGCCCATGGCCCCAGCACTGCGGGCTTCCCCCCTAGTTCCTGACCTCCTCCTACCGGCCTCAAGTATGAGGGCCTCAATTCAGGCGAGGCAGCTTCACATCACCCCTCCCCCACCACTGCAAAATTAAGGACAGGTCATGGGCAGGCAGGAGGGCAGCAAGAAGGCCACCCGGGCAATTTTATGCCCCCCCCCCAGCCCCAACTCCCGCCTGCAAAGCCGCCAATAGGGAACCATAAAATTCTGGGCCAAGAATCTGGAGTGGGACTTGAATGCATAAACTTCAGACTCAGAGGCAGGAATGCTGTCCAGGACTAGTGCCACCAATAACAACAGAATGGGAAAACACATATTGCTCCACATATTGAATTTTCTATTCTTTCACAGGGTGTAGGCATTGCTGGCCAGACTAACATTTATTGCCCATCCCAAACTGCCCTTGAGAAGGTGGTGGTGAGCCAACTTCTCGAACCACTGCAGTCCCTGTGGTGTAGGTACACCCACATTTGCTGTTAGGGAGGGAGTTCCAGGATTTTGACCCAGCGACATTGAAGGAACGTCCATATATTTCCAAGTCAGGATGGTGAGTGTCTTAGAGGGGAACTTGCAGGTGGTGGTGTTCCCATACACCTGTCACCCTTGTCCTTCTCGTTGGTAATGGTTGTGGGTTTGGAAGGAGCCTTGGTGAGTTGCCGCAGTGCATCTCATAAATGGTACACACTGCTGCTACTGTGCATCGGTGGTGGAGGGAGTCAATGTTTCTGGATGAGCTGCCAATCAAGGGGGCTGCTTTGTCCTGGATGGTGTTGAGCTTCTTGAGTGTTGTTGGAGCTGCACTCATCCAGGTAAGTGGAGAGTATTCCATTGCTTTCCTGACTTGTGCCTTATAGGTGGTAACCCCAAGCTTTGGTGATTCAGGAGGTTGATACTCGCCATACAATACCCAGCCTCTGACCTGCTGCATGGTTACAGTAATTTATATGGGTGGTCGTATTCAGTTTCTGCACAATAGTAATGCCCAGGGTGTTGATAGTGGGGGATTCAGCAATAGAAAGGCCTTGAATGTCGAGGGGAGATGACTGGCTTCTATCTCGCCGCTTGATAGCACTGTCGACGAGACCTTCCATCATTTTGCTGATGATCGAGAGAAGATTGATAGGGCAGTAATTAGCCAGTTTGGATGTGCCTTGCTTTTCTGGGCAGGACATTCCTGGGCCATTTTCCATATTGCAGTAGATACCAGTGTTGTAGCTATACTGGAATACTTTGACTAGGGGTGCGCTTGGTTCTGGAGCATCATGTCCTTTAGGGAAGGAAATCTGTTGTCCTTGCTTGGTCTGGCCTACAGGTGGTTCCAGACCCACAGAAATGTGGTTGACTCTTAACTGCTCTCTGAAATGGCCAAACAAGTCACTCAGTTCAAGGGCAATTAGGGATGGGCAACAAATGTTGGCCTTGCCAGCGACACCCACATCCCATAAAAGAATAATTTTTTTTAGAAGTCTTCTCATACTATTGCCAGTATATTGTAAGGGCCCATAGCCTTCAGCCATTTCTTGATATTATCTGGAGTGAATCGAATTGGCTGAAGACTGGCATCTGTGAGGCTGGGGACCTCTGGAGGAGGCCGAGATGTATCATCCACTCGGCACTCCTGGCTGAAGATGGTTGCAAATGCTTCAGTCTTATCTTTTGCACTGATCTGCTGGGCTCCTCCATCATTTACAATGGGGATATCTGTGGAGCCTCCTCCTCCAGTGAGCTGTTTAATCGTCCACCACCATTCACAACTGGATGTGGCAGGACTGCAGAGCTTTGGTCTGGTCCGTTGGTTGTGGGATCGCTTAGCTCTGTCTATCACTTGCTGCTTCTGCTGTTTGTCATGCAAGTAGTCCTGTCTTGTAGGTTCACCAGGTTGACACCCATTTTTAGGTATGCCTGGTGCTGCTCTTGGCATGTGCTCCTACACTCTCCATTGAATCAGGGTTGATCCCCTGGCTTGATGGTAATGGTAGAGTGGGGGATATGCCAGGCCATGAGGTTACAGATTGTGGTTGTATACAATTCTGCTGCTGTTGATGGCCACAGGGGTTGATGGATACCCAGTCTTGAGTTGTTAGATCTGTACAAAATCAATTCCACTTAGCAAGGTGGTAATGCCACACAACATGATGGAGGGTATCCTCAATGTGAAGATAGACTTCATCTCCACAAGGACTGTGTGGTGGTCACTCCTACCGATACTGTCATGGACAGATGCATCTGCAACAGGTAGGTTGGTGAGGACAAGGTCAAGTAGATTTTTCCCTCTTGTTGGCCCCCTCACCACCCACCACAGACCCAACCGAGCAGCTGTACCCTTCAGGACTCAACCATTTCGGACAGTAGTGGGGATACCAAGCCACTCTTGGTGATAGGAAATTGAAAACCCCACCCAGAGTACATTCAGTGCCCTAGCCATTCTCAGTGCTTCCTTCAACTTGAAGGAAGGAATATGGAGGAGCACTGATTCATCAGCAGAGGGAGGATGGTACATGGTGATCAGCAGGAGGTTTCCTTGACCATACTTGACCTGATGCCATGAGAATTAATGGGGTTCAGAGTCAATGTTGAGGACTACCTGGGCAACTCCCTCCTGACTGTATACCGCTGTGCCGCCACCTCTGGTGGATCTGCCCTGTCGGTGGGACCGGAGATACCCAAGTGTGGTGATGGTGGTGTGTGGGGCATTGGGCATTAGACGGATGGAAAAAGAACATTTTACCCACCAGCTGCAATGGCAGCTTTTCACAGTGTATCACCCCAATCCTGCCTCATTGGTCGTGTATTCCCTGTTTTGATGGTGGGCAGGCTCTGATTTGCCCACCATGCCATCACCTCGCTGCTTCCTCATGCCAGGCGGCATATGTAAAGTGCAGCCGTGCGCACCTCTCTCAGGGCCTCCAGCCCAGGGCTGCAGCACAGAAGACATGGCCCCAAAAGGCAGGAAGACTGCAGCCCCCTGATTCAGCGACGCACTCCTGGGATCCCTGTGCATCCCACAGACACCCTGGGATACCCCCGTTCCCCAGTGCAGCCCTCACCCTGCAGCCTCTTCCCTCGCCTGAGGCCACTTCTCCCCCTTCCCCAAGCAAGCCCTAGCCCCGCAGCCGTTGAAAAGCCACCCCCTTATGGCAGGTCTGGTAGGTAGAGACCTGCCTATGAGCCCCCGCTAAAAAGAATGTGGTGCTGTTGACTGTGAGTGCCACCTGAAGCAACGTAAGAACATAAGGACATAAGAACTAGGGTCAGGGGTAGGTAATTCAGCCCCTCGAGCCTGCCCCGCCATTCAATACGATCATGGCTGATCTCATTTCGGCCTCAACTCCAATTTCCCGCCCTCTCCCCATAACCTTTCAACCTGTTGCTAACTAAAAATCTGTCTATCTCCCCCTTAAATCTATTCAGCGTCCCGGCATCCACTGCACTCTGAGGTGGTGAATTCCACAGATTCACAACCCTTTGAGAAAAGTAATTCCTCCTCATCTCTGATTTAAATCTACCACCCCTTAGCCTAAAACTATGGTCTCTCGTTCTAGAATGCCCCACAAGGGGAAACATCCGCTCCACGTCTACTTTGCCGGCCCAGGCAACATGCCCACATCCCATAAATGAATAAAATATATATTCTATATTGATGGTTTAAAAGAAGCAGCTTTTCAAAGGGAATTATGGATAGGCAATAAATGCCAGCCTTGCGTGCGACATCCCATAAAGAAATAACAAAGTAAGTACAGCTCCATGCTTGGATACTGTCCAGGTCCTGAAGCAGTCCATGTCCAAATGCAGCAAGACCTGAACAATATTCAGGCTTGGGCTGACAAGTAGCAAGTAACATTCGGGCCACACTAATGGCACTAACCATTTCCAACAAGAGAGAATCTAACCATCGCAGCTTGATGTTCAATGGCATTACCATCACTGAATCCCCCCACTATCAACATTCTGGGGGCTACCATTGACCAGAAACTGAGCTGGACTAGCCATATAAATACTGCGGCTACAAGAGCAGGTCAGAGGCTAGGAATCCTGCGATGAGTAACTCACCTCCTGACTCTCCAAAGCCTGTCCACCATCTGCAAGGTACAAGTCAGGAGTGTGATGGAATACCCTCCACTTGCCTGGATGAATGCGGCTCCCACAATACTCAAGAAGCTGGATACCATCAAGGACAAAGCAGCCCACTTGATTGGCACCACATCCACAAATATTAACTCCCTCCACCACTGACGCACAGCAGCAGCAGTGAGTACCATCTACAAGATGCACTGCAGAAATTCACCAAAGCTCCTTAGGCAGCACCTTCCAAACCCACGATCACTACCATCTAGAAGGACAAGAGCAGCAGACACATGGGAACACCACCACCTGGAAGTTCCCCTCCAAGTCACTCACCATTCTGACTTGGAAATATATCGCTGTTCCTTTACTGTCGCTGGGTCAAAATCCTGGAACTCCCTCCCTTACAGCACTGTGGGTGTACCTACACCACAGGGACTGCAACAGTTCAAGAAGACAGTTCACCACCATCTCCTCAAGGGCAATTAGGGATGGGCAATAAATGCTGACCTAGCCAGTGAAGTGCACATCCCCTGAATGAATTAAAAAAAAATTAAAAATTCATGCTTTCTCTCTTAGGGGTAATGTTCTGGGGGGGCAGAACTGGTGCCCACCCCCCTCCACTCCCACCCCTCTTAAGAAGGCACAATGGGCTCCCAGTAACATTCAAGATAGGCACCCAGCAGTGCAAAGGAAGAAGCTCTAGTGGTAATGCTGGGGAAACATAACATTACAGCGCCCCTTTTATAGAACCAATATTGTGCATGGCATGAGTCAAGGCATCTTATAGGTTTTCAAAAGTCTAGTCCCCTTTAGCTAAGACATCCTTAACCTCCTAGAGATTTTATTCAATAGCACTACAACAAAAACTTATATTTATATGACACCTTTAACGCAACAAAACTTTCCAAGGTCCTTCAAGGGAACATTATGACTCAAAGTAGGACATCAAGCTACATCAGGAGACTTGGGTCAGATGACCAAAGCCTTGTCTTCAAGGAGGAAAGCAAGGTCAACACATGGAGGGACACAGGGAGGCAATTCCAGCTCATGGGGCCTAGCAATGGAAGGCATGGCTGGAGCAGTTATGATTGGGAACTGATCAGAGGCCAGAACTCAAGGAGCACAGAAATCACGGAGACTTGTGGGATTGGAGGAGATTACAAAGACAGGAGGGGTGGGGCCATAAAGGAATTTGAAAACAAGCATGAGAATTTTAAAATCAAAATATTGCTCAACTGGAAACCAATGTAGGCCAGCGAACGCAGGCATCATAAGACAACAGGACTTGCTATGGGTTAAAATCCTGGCAGGAGAGTTTTGGATGACCTCAAGTTTACAGAGGGTAGAATGGCATTAATATGGATAAAATATATTTTTAGTTATGAAGATGGGAATAAATGGTCTCCTGAATTTAATTGGAAAATATTCTAGAAATAGGTCGGAGTCCAGCCAGTTTTCTGTTGAACATCAACCACCTGCTGGAGGATTTGTATAATTCACTCAGGTGAGAGAAACTTAGTGGCAGTTCAAGCCCCATTGGGTTTCTTTCAATTGCCAGAGCCAACTTGGCAGGGTCTTCAACTCAGTCCATTGGGAGTTTGAATGCTCCTAAGCCAAGCTCCCATCACAAACAGCACAGCATTCCCTTCCCTCCCTTGGTTGTGACATTTCAGCTGGCATTTATAAATGGAACTTTGCCGCTCCATCTAGTTATACTATTACACACCAGATGGTCAGATTGTGCTCGCCCTGGAAGGGTTTCAATAAAGATTTTCATTGAGTAATTTGCAGATTCTCCATAAAGCAGCGTTGAAATTGGCTGCTGATCTCCAGTTCTTCACTGCAAGGGCTCATCTATAAAATAAGCAGTGTGCTACAGCATTACCACTATTCATATACCACTGGCTGGGTGCCATTGTCTCTGGCAAGTATCCCCCAGTAATCAAAAAGCAACTTGCATTGATATAGCCACTTTCATTGCTCCAAATTCAATCAGAAACTTTTGAAGTGTACCCACTGTTGGAAGAAGCACTCAATTTACACATAGCAAGCTCCCACAAATAACAGTACGATAAATGAACAGATCATCTGTTTTTCAGTTTCAGGCGTAAGGGGTGGCGAGTCCAGCTTCACTGCACTTCTTCCAGTAGTGCCACGGGATCTCTTCCATCTACTTGGGAGAGCATTGGTTTAATGCCACTTCCTAAAGCTGGTGCCTCTAAACGTGCAGCAACCCCTCAGTACTGGCACCAAGGGGCCACTCTAGATCCAATCTAGATTTTGATACTCACATCCTTGAAGTAGGACGTCAACCCTCGGATTCATCAGTCGGAATTTTCCAGCCCCCCCCTCCCCCACCCTGGTTCTACCCCTACTCCCCGCCTACCCCCCCACCCATGGCGGCGGGTTCCCCTGCGGCACGGCCGGCGAGTCATTGAAACCTCCATTCACATTGGCGGGACCAGAAGATCCCACCAGCACGAGTGTCTGGAAAATTCCAGCCATCAGTCAGTGAGAGTACGACACACTGGGCCACAGCTGACACACAAATCAAAAAGCGGTCTGAGGAATGGTCAATCTAAGAGATAATGAAGGCTTTGTGTTTATTTTGTAACAGCGCATCTTTCATTAATGCTAATTCAAACTTATGGCTACTATAGTGTAAAGGGAACTGGGGCTGGCTAGAAGCCCAGTGTGAATTTGAAGACAAATATGTAACTAATTCACATCTTAGGCTCCAGATAAATAGCCCAACTGTAAATAAAATTCCGTTCTTCATGCTATCTTTCTGTGTCTAATAGAATCTGAAGAGAGTGGCATATCTAAGCTAACATTCATGAAAACCTTTATCCTCTACAATAGAATCTGACTGAAGTTTAAGGGATATCTCAGCGATTATGCAAAGTTGACAACAGGAGAATAGTTTACAGGAAACATAATCTTGTACTCTTAACACTGTTATGATGTTGGTGTGAAGAAGGTAGTAATTTGCATCTATATAGCACCATTTATGACCTCAGGGCATCCCAAAGCACATGACAGCCCGCAAAGTACTTTTGAAGTGTAGTCTCTGTTGCAAAGTAGGAAACGCAGCAGTCTGTGCACAGCAAGCTCCCACAAACAGCAATGTTTCAGTGGCATAAAAGCAAAGTACTGCGGACGCTGGGAACCTGAAAGAGTGCTCAGCAAGTCCGGCAGCATCTGTGGAGGGAGAAACAGAGGACGCAATTCTCCCGTTCCCCGCCCCCACGGTGGGTTTAATGCCGGGCGAGGAGGAGAATGCAGCTGGAGGTCAAGAAATTGGCTTCATGCCAGCGTAACATGACAGCGGAACCTTCCCCTACTGCCCAACATGGCGGGTCGCCACTCCCACCAGAGGCAGCCACGAAACCAATTGGCAGCCCGCTCATAGCATGCAGGTGAAGGCCGGGCCGAAATCGACCCTCAGCACCCGACCGTCTGTGTCGCCAGGAAGTGGGGTGGGGGGTGGGTGCAGTGGGTGTAAATCACACTGGTCCAGGATTCCCAATGTGGCATGTGCATATTGAGACTTACCTGAAGAAGCCTGGGGCTGCCTTCAGAGTTTGGCGTGGAGGCCTCCAGCCACTGTGGACCCTGGGAGACGCAGCAGTGGGTGGGGCGGGAGTGCCTATCAGGGGAATCTTCCAACTTCACAGTATTCCTGGGGATCCATCTTCCAGCTTCAGAATGTTCCTGGAGGACCATCTTCCAGCTTCAGAGTGCTCCTGGAGGTCCATCTTCCAGCTTCAGAGTGTTCCTGGGGGTCCATCTTCCAGCTTCAGAATGTTCCTGGAGGTCCATCTTGCAGCTTCAGAGTGCTCTTGGAGGTCCAGCTTCCAGCTTCAGGGTGTTCCTGGAGGTCCATCTTCCAGCTTCAGAGTGCTCCTGGAGGTCCATCTTCCAGCTTCAGAGTGTTCCTGGAGGTCTATCTTCCAGCTTCAGGGTGTTCCTAGAGGTCCATCTTCCAGCTTCAGAGTGTTCCTGGGGGTCTATCTTCCAGCTTCAGGGTGTTCCTGGAGGTCTATCTTCCAGCTTCAGGGTGTTCCTGGAGGTCTATCTTCCAGCTTCAGGGTGTTCCTGGAGGTCCATCTTCCAGCTTCAGGGTGTTCCTGGAGGTCTATCTTCCAGCTTCAGGGTGTTCCTGGAGGTCTATCTTCCAGCTTCAGGGTGTTCCTGGAGGTCCATCTTCCAGCTTCAGGGTGTTCCTGGAGGTCCATCTTCCAGCTTCAGGGTGTTCCTGGAGGTCTATCTTCCAGCTTCAGGGTGTTCCTGCAGGTCTATCTTCCAGCTTCAGGGTGTTCCTGGAGGTCTATCTTCCAGCTTCAGGGTGTTCCTGGAGGTCTATCTTCCAGCTTCAGGGTGTTCCTGGAGGTCTATCTTCCAGCTTCAGGGTGTTCCTGGAGGTCCATCTTCCAGCTTCAAGGTGTTCCTGGAGGTCCATCTTCCAGCTTCAGGGTGTTCCTGGAGGTCTATCTTCCAGCTTCAGGGTGTTCCTGGAGGTCCATCTTCCAGCTTCAGGGTGTTCCTGGAGGTCCATCTTCCAGCTTCAGGGTGTTCCTGGAGGTCCATCTTCCAGCTTCAGGGTGTTCCTGGAGGTCCATCTTCTTTCTTCAACGGTGGGTCAGTGATGTCCGAGAGACCTTTTAGAAATGGCATCCAGCTATGATGGCTGGGCACAAGCAATCCAGCCCACCCCACCGTGCAAAATGTCAGGAAACCCCCCACCCGCATAACTAATGAGGCCAGTGTCTACAGTGTGATTTGCTGTGGGCCTTCACAGCGAGAAACACTCCCCGACCCTGCCCCCGTCACGGGAATTAGTCCCGGATGGGAGAACTCAATCATGTTGAATTCCATTGAAGAAAGAAGATGGAGCACCCTGAAGCTAGAAGATGGACCTCCTGGAAGACACTGAAGCTGGAAGATCCACCTGATAGATTTCCATTCCCCCCCCCTCCCCCGACCACCCCCAACTGACCACCCACTGCTCCGTCTTCCAGGGTCCACAGTCGCTGGAGGCCTCTGTCCTGAACTCTGGAAGCAGCCCCAGGCCTTCTTCAGGTAAGTCTCAAAATGTGCCACGGCCCTTTATCCAGACATGTCCTGGACTGGCGTGACTTCCCGCTGTCGTTACGGAGGATCGGGTGAGGGGAGGAGGGTTGAAAATCCTGGAAATCCCTCCCCAACCGCACCGTGGGTGTGCCGGCACGACAGGGGCTGCAGCGGTTCAAGAAGACGGGCTCAACGCCGCCTCCTCAAGGTCAATTAGGGATGGGCAATGAAATCCAGCCCAGCCATCGACGCCCACGCCCCATAAACATCAGAACATAAGAACTAGGAGCAGGAGTGGGCAATTCAGCCCCTCGAGCCTGCCCCGCCATTCAATACGATCGTGGCTCAACTCATTTCGGCCTCAACTCCAATTTCCCCCCCTCTCCCCGTAACCTCTCAGCCCGTTACTAAGTAAAAATCTGTCCACCTCCTCCTTAAATTTATTCAGCGTCCCAGCATCCACTGTACTCGGAGGTAGGGAATTCGGGTAGTCAATGAAATTTTTAAAAAATAGTCCGGTCAGGCCTTCATCTGCACCCCGTTAGCGGGATGCACGTTGGTTCCACGCCAGCCTCATGGCAGCCGCTGGCATAAGACTCCACCGTAATTTCACGCTAGCTTGACCATTTTGACCTCCCACCCAACGATCGGAGTTAAATATGATTTGTCTTCGGCGCTCAGCAGCGCCACCAGGGAGGAGGTGGCTGCTGTTGGTACTACACCCGCCCGAGGCCCGAGGATTGTTGCTGGACCCCAGGCCACAGGTGAGGGTTGGCGGGAGGAAGGTAGTGGGATGGGGGTCCTGGGCAAGTGGTGGGGGTGGGGGGGGGGCAGGGGGCGTGGTGGTGGGGGGAGCGGTCAGCAGCAAAGCCAAAGGAAGTGGATCCCTCGCCCCCTCGATCAGGGACTGAGTGCCTTTGAATGAGGGAACCCCCCCTCCACTCCCCAAACTGCGCCCCCCCCCCCCCCCCCAACCCCCCTAAGAAGCCCGCAAGCAACCCCAAAAGGGTTTGCCTTTTGGGCTCCCCATAGGGCAACCCACCTCCCCACCATCGCTGGGTCAATACAACCAGTGGTAGGATGAGGCCAATAAGTTGCCCCAAGTGACGGCAGGGCAGGAAGTCTGTCCACTGGGCCTTCCCGCCATGGTCTTAATCAGGGCCAGAGCCAGGACGGTGGCAGGGTCCCCATCCCCCACCCTCCCGCCTGATTGGGTGGCTCCCCCCGCCACCAAACCCGAGCATTAAATTCCACCCATCAGGTTGGAGCTGAGGAAAATAATCGTCTTTTATTCATCAAACGGAGACCTGCAGTCACTGTATTTCCTGGCGGAGCTCGACTTCATCTCATGATTGCTATAACCCTTATTATCCGAGTCAAAATTACAGTCACACCGCCAGAAGCCTTTTTAGAGAGAGAGAAAAAAAAATCCCTGCTACCGCAAATTATGATTAACTCCACTGCGTTTTCATTCTATCAATTTGTTGATTACTTTGCTAACAGTGAGTACTGGTGACATCAGCTGAATTAGCAAACCAAACAGTTGAGGTAACAATATTAACATACATAAGTGATGCTGGAGCATTGTTAGGTTAATTGCCAGCTCCCGCTGTTGTTAGTTCACATGTCTGGCACCCTTGGCCTTCCTAACTTGTTAAAACTAGCCCTCTCTTCAGCACTATTTCTGACAGAACATGTAAAATTCAATGAAAATAGACTAAATAAAACCAAAGCAAAAAGGTGGTGATTTTAATCAAGGCCGTTTTGTTAACTTTTGTTTTTCAAACGAAAAGGCTCAATCTTCATTTTTACCCTTTCAGAATTTTCTTTCCCCCGTTTTGCCTCAATACTCTGGGTCGTGGTCATGTACCATGTGGCTAATCCACTCTGGAACTTTACCCAATTGGCCAACGTACGCGTGAAAGTTTGTGCAGCTTCAGAGAGTTACTTCATGACCAATCCCGGTTCTCACCGTCCTGGTGAAAGGTCGGCTCGAACCGAAACCTCAACCCTCTTCCTCTCCGCAGATGACGCCGAGCCTGCTGAACGCCTCCAGCACTCATTTCGCTTTCTCATGCCGGTTCTCACTCGGTGCCGACGCACAATCCGTTTTCCCCACAGGGGACCGCGACCGGCCACAAGAAGCGGCCGAGGCGAGTCCTAATCTTCTCCCGTTCTGATGACGGGTCGCCAGCCTCAAAAGTTTACTCTGTCCCACAGATGAAGAAGCCTGAGCGTGACCGGCGTTTACATAGGAAAACACGCTGTTCCCGTTGACCCCCCCGGAGGCCCCGCAAACACTAAGGCCGCTTGTACCATCATCCTTTTGGGTTTCTGAACCAGTTTGTCGCCGGGCAACCAAACTGGCTTCGCCGAACAGCTCCATTCGATCCACGACGTAACCCTGCGCTTCCACTCGCCGGCCTTTTCATACTTCTCCGGGCCACTCCCACACTGACCTCTCTGTCCTGGACCACAACAGAAGCTCAGGGAACAGTACAAGACTCCAGACTCGACAGCAAGTACAGCCGTTTCCAACTATAGCCACTGCTCCCGTATTTTTGTTTGGACAACAGGTTTTGACAATAATCTTTGCTTAGTCACATTTGCCTTCCCATCACAGGACAGACCTTCCCTTTATTTCTCTCCGCCCCCTCCCCTTTTCTCCGAGCCTGTGCTTGTTTAACACCTGTCACACCGGTAACATGCTCCAGTTCTGATGAAAGGTAACCGGGCTGAACATTGGGCTGAGGTTTCAGGCCTTGATGGCATTGGGGACAGGGGCGGACGGGGCCTGAAAACTATGAGGCTGGTCAGCAGGCCGGCTTCCCAACCCACCTATCTGATGTTGCCATTATGGCTGACGCGAGTCCGGGGGCTCGGGAAGACTGCCGGCCCCTCTGCTAGGCTGGCAGGATATTAGACTTGTTAAGAGCCTTGTTAAGCAGAGGCCAGCTGGGAATTTGCACTCGGTCTCCAGTTTCCTGACACGACGTGGGCCAGCTTTACCAGCTGGACAGAGCGGCAGTGCCAGAACCTCCAGCAGCGCCTGAAGCTACAACCTTGTGGGTCAAGGCAAGAGTTCTACCGCTGAACCCAGGTGGATAATTGCAAATTAACTTGGCATGACTTTCATACTGTTGAGGACTAAGGTCTTTTACAGTTATATAATGGTAAATAAATGCTGCCAAGTTTCAGACTCAGGCTGATAAGTGGCAAGTAACATTCACTGCGCACAAGTGCCAGATAATGATTGCCTCCAATAAAGGAGAATCTAAAGGTGTCTATTTGACATTCAATGGCATTACCATTACTGAATCCCCCACCAGTAATAACTTGGGGGTTACCATTGATTGGAAACTTAACTGAACCAGCCTTATAAATACTGTGGCTATATGAGCAAGTCAGAGACTAGGACTTCTGAGGCTACCATCTACAAGGCACACATCAGGAGTGTGATGGAATACTTTTCACTTACTTGGAGAGTGCAGCTCTAACAACACTCAAGAAGCTCGGCACAATCCAGGAGAAAGCAGCCCACTTGATAAGCATGCCAGCCACCATCTTCAACATTCACTCCTTCTACCACCAAAACAGAATGACAGCAGTGTGTATATACAAGATGTACTGCACTAACTCACCAAGACTCCTTCAACAGCACCTTGCAAACCCACAACCTCCACCACCTAGAAGGATAAGGGTGGCATTTACATGGGAACACCACCACCGACAAGTTCCCCTTCAAGCCACATACCACCCCGAGTTGGAACCCAGCTCCTTCACTATGGCTAGGTCAAAATCCTGGAACTCCCTCATTAACAGCACTGTGGGTGTCCCTACAGCACATAGACTGCAGTAGTCCAAGAAAGCCGTTTACCCCTTCAAGGGGAATTAGGGACGGGCAATAAATGCTAGCCTAGCCAGTGACTCTCACGTCACATGAAAAGCTTTTTAAAAATCAACAAGATGTGCATCTTTTCCAATTATTGCCTAAGGAAAATTATGTCATTCAATCAGAAGTTTGTTGAATGGTTCAAACTGACCTTCTCAACAAGAGAAAATGAGGGATTTAATCTATGTTGATGAATACAATGTCACATATTGGCGTTGATGAAGGATGGAAAATGGAATCAAACCAGGTCCAAGACAATCATACTTGTCAATAGTTAAATTGTTTAGTCTGATTAAACAGTTCCTCAAATATCAACTCCGCCATGTGGATTATTATCTAGTGTGTGGCTCAATCACTAACAACTGTCTTACATTCTCACCCAAAGTCAATAGTACCCTGCATTGGCATGACAACACATTAGGGAGTGCATTTTACCTGCGTCCGCCGGATGAGCTTTCAGTACATGTAATATGGTAGGTGCCAACCCACCACCCATCCACCCGAGCACACACCCATAAGCAAGCACTGAAATCAGCAGCCCATCCACCATATTTAAATAAATAATCAAGGGTCAATTGGGCTTATTAACAAGTCAACTGACCCCAATAATACACTGTCCACACCATAAAACAATTGGTGTTGGGCAAGAGTGGGCAGGTTGCTTTTTAAAAAATCTTTGCAAAGGGAGGCAAGGAAGTGGGGGGGTGGCGTCACTATCTTCGGAAGGGTGCCCTTTGTGAATCGAGGGGCAGGCCCCATAAGATAATAACCCCCACCTTATTCTTACATCGCCACCAGCCACCCCCACCCCGTCCCCTCCCTAAACTGCCCAAAGCCTCCCCACCCAACATCCCAGGTTGACCTGGCTGGAGGATCCATGGGCATTCTACTTGTTCTTGGTTGCAGTCCCAGCAGCGGCCACTACTGAGCTCTTGGCGCTGCCGGGACTGATGGAGCTGCCAGCCAATCCCGATAGGCCAGCAGCTCCAGAGGCGGGGATTTCCTCCGCAGTGAGGGGTGGGAGTCCCACTGCCCCAATTCAGGCCCCCCCCCCACATCCCTCCACCACCCCCCCCCCCCCACCCCCACCCCCGCAAGCATCATGGCTGTGGGGTGGGCTGGTGCGGAGCGGGTTGGCTTCATGCTGACTTTACTTCTGACGGTGATATATCTGGACCCTGCACTCCCCCCCCACCACCCCCCACCACCTTAATATGTTGCCCTGGTTGTGGGTGACTAGCATAAATGGGCTTTAAAATAACAAAAGCACTTGAAGTATCTTGCACTAAATCTTCAACTGGTCACAATATTCTACCACAGATCTGGGACTGGAACACTTTGCAGGCCAACAATGGGGTTGATCATAGTCAAGTTATAGCTGAATAAAGAATTTTTGATTTCCCCTGTGCCATTTGCCGCACTAAGTTGGGATGTTCTCCCTTAAGGTATGACCGGCCTGTCTAAGCTAACATTGTCAAGATATTTCACCACTTCAGAAAGATATTCCGAAGATATAAAGCGCAGTGAAGGCCAGAGCAAGGGACGTCTTCATCAAACTATAGAAATAGTATGGAAGGGGACAGTTCACACCATCATGTCTTTGCCAGCCTGATGCTTGGGAAATTCAAAATTAACCTCGCTGCCCTCCCTTTGCTTAACACCCCGCTCCCCCCTTCGAAGATGCATCCAGTTTCTCCTTATCGTTGTAATAGTCTCTGTTTCAACCATACTCAGCTACCTTCTCCGTAATAAAATTTCTGGTAAACGCTCTCCAGAATCACTTAGTGATCTTTTAAATTATAACAAGATTCCCTGCTGGCTCCCCACCAGAAAAAATAATCTTTCCCTATTTGTTCAATCAAAATGATTCTTGATTAAAAAAAAATCTCTATTAAATTTCCTTGGTTTTTTCAGGTAAAAATAGTGTCAGTATCTCAAATCTCTCCTCATAGCTCCTATTTTCCATCCCTGGTATTTAATCAGATCTTAAAATTGTTCCTTCCCTGGCCTCACCCCTGCCTATTCCTCTAACCTCCCCTCCTGCCCCACAACCACCTGATAGCTCTGCACTCTCCCAGTCCTGCCCTCCCAAGCGTCCTGAATTTTAATCCCCTGCTTTCAGCTATCTAGGCTTAAGCAGCTGGAATTCACTTCACTAACCTCGCCACCACTCCACCTCGCTTTCCTCCTTTAAAGTGTTCCTTAAAACTCATAGAAACCTAGAAGCTAGGAGCAGGAGTAGGCCATTCGGCCCTTCGAGCCTGCTCCGCCATTCATCATGATCATGCCCGATCATCCAACTCAATAACCTGCTCCCGCTTTCTCCCCATATCCTTTGATCCCTTTCGCCCCAAGAGCTATATCTAAATCCTTCTTGAAAGCATACAATGGTTTAGCCTCATCTCCTTGCCCAAGCATTTGGTCTCCCAATGTCTCCTTTGTGGCTCAGTGTCAAGTTTTGTGTGAAGAGCCTTGGGATGTTTTGCTACATTAAAGGTGCTACGTAAATGCAGGATGTTGTCTTTGTTTTATAAAGCAGTACATAAAACCGTGGCTCAGCCAGTTTTGTAGAAATCTGTCACGACTTCTTTATTCTTGTATTTTATCTCCATGTTCGCGAGACTCAAAATATTGTTGGACCCTTTTTCTTTCTTCCCCAAATGTTGCACTCGCAGTGTCGGAGTATTATACATTCCAGCTCGTAGAGGTCCGAACCACAAGAAATTCCCAAAACTGAATGTTTTATCGCTGAAGAAAAGAAGCTGCTCCTGATCCGGTCTTAAAAAAAAACGGTAAGGCCATACAAAGGTTTTAAAGGGCTTTGATGATGCTAGTGTGGACACTCTATTGCATTTATTTTTGTAATCAGTGTATAGGTGATGTTGGCAAAGCCACACTTGGAAGGTGGTGGGGGGTGGGGGGGTGGTGGGGGGAGAGCATTCTTGAACCATCGCACTCTTTATGGTGACAGTGTTCCCAAATGGTGTGAGGTTGGAAATTCAGTGATATTGACTCAATGGTGATCAGGGAACAGTAATACAGGTCCAAGTCAGGAGGATATGTGGCTTTGAAGAGAACTTTGAGGAAGTGGCACTTCCACCACTTCTGGCTTCGAGAAAACTATCTGACTTCAAAATGGACAAACCCTGAGGGAAACAACTTAGAACTCTGTCAAAACACAATTGATGAGACTTAATTGTGCATGGTAACTCTTAGAGCATTATTTCACATTCATCCATCATCGTACATGCTGCCTTAAACCACATACCAGAAACGTAAACACTTTTGTGCAGTACCGAGGCAGTGCTGCACTGTCACAAGTGCCATCTTTTGAATGAGGCGTTAAGCCCATCTGATGCCATGAGACTTAGGGAAGAGAGGGGAAGGTCTCCCATTGTGTCCTGGCTAATATTCATCCCTTAACCAACAGCTACAACAGATGACCTGGTTCTTTATTTCATTGCTGATTGTGTATGCAGATTAGCTGCCATGTTTCCTAGGTTACAAGAGTGGCTGCACTTCAAAAGTAATTCATTGGCTGTAAAACACTTTAGAATTTTCCAAGGCCATGAAAGGCTCTATATAAATGCAAAATCTTTCCATCCTTTTTCTTCCTGGTTACCCGGACTTCACAGTAGAGGGCAATTCTCATTACTTCTATATTTCACAAAAAACAAATTCCTATGCAAAGTCAGTAATTAAAGGTCATAAATTTACATGCAAATTAGGTTACGTCTCATCATCGGCTCTAATGTGGCTTGATCTCAAAAATCCTCTGACAGACAGATAGACAGAAATTATGCTGTGCAATTATTACTGTTCTAAGGCTTAACATATTTCTCTGTAACTCCCTTGTCCATTATTTTAACAAACGCATCAGCCCACTGAAAATAAATCTGTGAATACTTCTGTTAAATAGCATACAAAGGACTGGCGTAAACAATGATCTTAACATTGGCCTGGCAATATCCACACAATATAATTTCCGGGAAAGAGTGAGATAAATGGAAAAGAAAGGCCTTCCATTTATATAGCCCCTCTCACAACGTCAGGACATTCCAATTAATCATTTTACAACCCACGATGTACTTTTTTAAAGTGTAGTTGCTATTGTAACGTACGAAGCAAGCAGCCACCTTACACACACCAAACCCACAAATAATAATGTGATGATGGGCAAATAATCTATCATTGCTATGTTGCTTGAGGGAAAAAGCAATGGCCAGTGTAGATAACTCCCCTGTTCTCCTGAAAAATAGAATGCTGCAATGATTAAGTAGAATAATACAGTGCTGGAGGGAGAGAGGATGTCCAGGAGGGGTCAAGGATAGAATCTATTTTTTTAGAGTTAAGAAACAACAAAGTACCATATACTAATAAAAACAAAAAAACTGCGGATGCTGGAAATCCAAAACAAAAACAGAATTACCTGGAAAAACTCAGCAGGTCTGGCAGCATCAGCGGAGAAGAAAAGAGTTGACGTTTCGAGTCCTCATGACCCTTCGACAGCTGCATTGTTCCAGTGAAGCCCAACGCAAACTGGAGGAACAACACCTCATCTTCCAACTAGGCACTTTACAGCCTTCTGGACTAAATATTGAATTCAACAACTTTAGGTCTTGAGCTCCCTCCTCCATCCCCACCTCCTTTCTGTTTTGTCCCCCTTCCTTTTGTTTTTTCCAATAAATTATATAGATTTTTCTTTTCCCACCTATTTCCATTATTTTTAAATATTTTTAAATCTTTTATGCTCCCCCCACCCCCACTAGAGCTATACCTTGAGTGCCCTACCATCCATTCTTAATTAGCACATTCGTTTAGATAATATCACCAACTTTAACACCTATGTGTTCTTTTGTTCTGTTGTTTGTGACATCTTTTGATGATCTGCTTCTATTACTGCTTGTTTGTCCCTACAACCACACCAACGCCCTCCACTTCTCTCCCCCCACCCAACCCCACCCCCCACCCCCACACACCTCAAACCAGCTTATATTTCACCCCTTTCTTGGATTCACTCAAGTACCATATGTTGTTAGACATATTCTAAAGGTCATTAACTACTGTAGTGGGAAAAACATGTAGGAGCAAACTGTCAGGGAAATTACAGAGAGGTACAAAAACTATAGACTAGCTCAAATGGTCAAGAGATCTTGTGGTGCAAGGATACTATCTGAGCCAGTAACTCTGGGTTCAACTCCCACTCTATTGAAGCATGTGAGGTCCTGAGGCGATTTGACAGGGTGGATGCTGAAAGGATGTTTCCCCTTGCGGGTGAGACTAGAACGAGGGGGCACAGTTTAAAAATACGAGGTCTCCCATTTAAGACAGAGGTGGGGAGAATTTTTTTTCCCAGAGGGCCAGGAGCCTGAGGAACTCTCTTCCCCAGAGAGCTTTGGAGGCAGGCTCACTGAATATCTTCTGAGACCGAATTAAGTAGATTCTTAATTGACAAGGGAGTCAAAGGGTATCAGAGATAGGAAGGAAACTGGAGTTAAGGCCACAATCAGACCAGTCCCAATCTTATCGAATGGCAGAGCAAGCTTGAGTGGCTGAATGGCCTACTCCTGCTCCTAATTCGGGTGTTCGTATGTAAATGTGGCAGGACTGTAAACTCCAGAGGCAACCAAGGAGCATCTCAGGAGCTTCTTTAAAATTAAAGCTCGTGGAATTGAAGGCAAGTTATTGACCTGCATAGCAGGTTGGTTAGGTGGCAGAAGACAGAGTATAGGGATAATGAGAATGTACTCGAATTGGAAGGGAGTCCCACGAGGATCTGTGTTGAACCTCAATTATTTACTATGTTTATGAATGACTTAAATAGCTCAGTAGAGTGACATGTATCCAAGTCTGATGGTGACACAAAGTTTGGATGATGACTATGTAGACAGGCGCATAACATTACAAAGAAAAGTGAGTGGGTAAAACTGAAGCCAAAGGATTTAACGCAGCTTAAGTGTGAGGTCATCCACTTTGGACCAAAGAAGGGATAAATCCAGGTTTTTTTTTAAATGATGAAAGGTTACTAAGTGTGGGGGTTCTCGAAGAGTTAATGGTCCATGTACACAGATGTAGTGTAAAATGTAGTGCACAGAACAAAAAAATAATCAAGAAGGCTAACGGAAAGTTGAAACATTAGAATAATGAATCTAGGGAGTTGAAAGGTAAGGGGGGGAGGTTTTGCTCCAGCTATACCATGCCCTGGTTAACCCATACCCTAACAGCACTGCCTTTCTGGTCACATTACAGAAAGGATGTAACTGGGTTAGCGAGGGTACAGAGGAGATTTACGAGGACGTCGCCAAGACTGGAAAATTGCAGCTATGAGGAAAGATTCGATAGGCTGAGGTTGTTCACCTTGGGACAGAGGAAGACGAGGGGGCGATTTTGATTGAGATGTACAAAATTGTGAGCGGCCTGAACAGAGCCGGTGGGAAGGGCCAACTTGCTTTAGCAGAGAGGTCAGTGACAAGGGGGCAAAGATTTAAAGTGACTGGTAGAAGGATTAGAAGGGGAATGAGGTATGTTTTTCTCACCCAGAGGGTTATTGGGGTCTGGGACTCACTGCCTGAAGGGGCAGTAGAGGCAGAAATCCTCAGCTCATTTAAAAGGTGTCTGGACATGCACCTCAAGTGCCATAATCTGCAGGACTTCGGATCAAATGCTGGAAAGTCGGATTAGGCTGTGGGACTCGTTTTTGGCCAGCACAGACACAATGGGCCAAGTGGCCTCTTTCTGTGCCATAAGCTTTCTATAATTCTATGATTCCAGCACTGTGGGTGTACCTACAGAGGTTTAAGAGGGCAGCTCACCACCACCTGCAATTTTTAAAAATTCATTTACAGGATGTGGGCATCGCTGGTTGGGCCAGCATTTATTGCCCTTCCCTAATTGCCCTTGAGAAGGTGGTGGTGAGCTGCCTTCTTGAACCACTGCAGTCCCTGTGGTGTAGGTACACCCACAGTGCTTTTAGGGAGGGAGTTCCAGGATTTTGACCCAGTGACAGTGAAGGAACAGCGATATATTTCCAAGTCAGGATGGTGAGTGGCTTGGAGGGAAACTTCCATGTGGTGATGTTCCCAGGTAGGGATGGGCAATAAATGCAAGCCTAGCCAATGATGCCCACATCCCATATAATTTTTTTTTAAAACATCTGGAGTACTGCAGACAGTTCTGGCACTGCACTTATGGAAGGATATAAGGTTCACTAGAATGTTGCTAGGACACCAGGGATTAAATTATGAGAAGGGAATACCTAAACTAGGCCAGTATTCCCTGGGTTTTTCGGAACTTCAAAGGAATTGACCTGGTAGATCGAGAGAAGCACTTTCTGATGCTGGGGACTCTATGATAAGGTGACGTAAAGCTTAGAATCAGAAGCAGGCCATTGAGGAGAAAAGTTCAGAAAGATTCCTACATGTCAAGGACAGACAGTGAAGAATTATCTCCTGTAAAAAGCTCAGTTAAGGTTATAAACCTGTGATTCTTGCTAGCCAGAGATATTAAGGGATATGGAGCCAAGACAGCTGATTGGAATTAGGATGCAGATCAGTTATGGTCTCATTGAATTGCAGATGAGGCTTGAGGGACTGAATGGCTTATTCCCATTCCTGTGAGCTTACATTTCAGCCTTTGGAAATGGGTGGAAAAGAACATACAATATTGTAACAGGGCTAAGACTTCACAATATATTTTTATAAAATACACACATGTCTATATACATATATATATATTATATATATATATCCTCATGGCTAATTCCTAAAATTTTAAAACTGGTCAATGACTTTTTAAAATGACTGAAGCTATGTCTGGCCATGAGCCTAAGCAAAAGAGCTATCAGAGTAGTATCACAGAGACTTGTGCTTCATTATCTCTGAAGAGAGGCTGATGATCCCAGTGGACTGCAAAGACCAAATTCAAAGGGAATTATACAAAGGCTGTTTTCATTTCATAAGCCAAGCCTGGCCAACCCGAGCTGAGTCATCTGCTAAGACAAAGGACCCTGCACTCTTTCTTTCAAATTCTTAATAGCTGGAACATTAACAATCGCAGGAACCCAGGCAAAGGAATATACACAACAAGAACAGAATTACCTGGAAAAACTCAGCAGGTCTGACAGCATCGGCGGAGAAGAAAAAAGTTGACGTTTCGAGTCCTCATGACCCTTCAACAGAATTAGGTGAATCCAAGGAAGGGGTGAAATATAAGCTGGTTTAAGGTGTGTAGGGGGGGTGGTTTGGGTGGGGGGAGAAAAGTGGAGGGGGGTGGTGTGGTTGTAGGGACAAACACTTCTCTCCCCCAAGCCAAACCCCCCCACTCCCCCCACACACACCTTAAACCAGCTTATATTTCACCCCTTCCTTGGATTCACCTAGTTCTGTTGAAGGGTCATGAGGACTCGAAACGTCAACTCTTTTCCTCTCCGCCGATGCTGCCAGACCTGCTGAGTTTTTCCAAGTAATTCTGTTTTTGTTTTGGATTTCCAGCATCCGCAGTTTTTTTGTTTTTAAAAGGAATATACACCCTTTGTCAAAGCCAAAGTGGAGAGGTGGGAGTCATGTGACATGACCCCCCCCCCCCGACCCTATCTGGGAGAATCAGTTATACTGTCTTGCTATACTGCAAATCAGTGTGCCATCTCCCATCTACCAAGCAGCAGCATAAAAAAGGGCTCAGTCCAGGTTTGAGTGCTTGACCCCACCTCTACACTGTTCCTACTGGAGCTTTTGAACTTCTATACCAATGCCTACAAGACTAATTCATCTCTGCATGTCTGTCTCATCATGGAAGTCATCTCTACTTGAAAAGTGAATTATCTAGCATCAATTTTCAACCTGCTGACCTCTGTGAAGGAAAATACCATTGGACTTTGATTCTGGGCTCTGAACTCAGATGAAACAATTATCTTTTCTCTGTGGTCTTTGCCCTGTAAATCTTTCTTTCTCTATCCCACTCCTCTATTTTGTGAGTGAAAAGGAGGCTACATTGCAACCCTCCTCTCACATTTGAGTGTGTACAAATAAACTAACCCTCTGAGTTCATCCTAACAAGAGTTTGCTGTGGGGTTTTCGATTGAGATTGTATCACCCCAAAACCGAGGGGTTGGGAAATATAACATTGCTTACAAAGGGGAAAGCAAATTAAAACACCTTTCTGTTTATAGACCAGTGGCGATAGGAAAAAACAGGGCTGCTTAAATTAAACCCCCTCCAATCCGTAACAACATTTTCTGAAGAAGTACAATGAAGTTCTCCTGATATCCCAGCCAACATTGATCCCTCAACCAACTCCATGGCAAACAGATTACCTGGTCATTTATCTCATGGCTCTTTGTGATACTTTGCTGGACCTTGCGAAGAGGCTGCCAATGTGCTTACATTACAACGGTGACTGTACTTCAAACGTGCACTACTTTAGGCAGACCTGAGGTTGTGAAAGGTGACATATAAATGCAGGGACTTTTTTTTAGGACCAGTGTATCATCCCTTAATTGAATTTGAGGGATGAGACATTAGGAACATATGAACATATGAACACATGAATTCGGAGCAGGAGGAGGCCATTCAGCCCCTTCGATTCTGCTTCGAATCCAACTTCTTTTTCTCTTACAATTAAAATGCTGGCTTTCACTGGGATACAGTTCCATCAGTAACAGCAACCCTCATTTAAAAAGTGAGACAGAATTTACCTGTTATCTGAACCAATGGAATTTACCTGGCGCCTCAACCTCAAACAATTCCACTAGAAAGGATTTAACTGAACATCCATCGCAATATCCACTCATCAATGTTGCCAGGACTGGAAAATTGCAGCAATGAAGCAAGACTGGATAGGCTGGGGTTGTTTCTCCTTGGGACAGAGGAGGCTGAGGGGAGATTGGATTGAAATGTACAAAGTTGTGAGGGGCCCGGATAGAGTGGGTGGGAAGGGCCATTTTGACTTTAGCAGAGAGGTTAGTGATTAGGGGCTACAGATTTAAAGTGATTAGTGGGGATTAGAGGGGAGATGAGGGAATGATTTTTCACTCAAGGGGTTGTAGGGGTCTAGAACTCACTGCCTGAAAAGGTAGTGGAGGCAGAAACCCTCAACTCATTTAAAAGGTGTCTGGACATGCAGCTCAAGTGCCTTAACCTGCAGGGCTACGGACCGAATGCTGGAAAGTGGGTTTAGACTGGCTGGCTCGTTTTTTGGCCGGTGCAGAGACGATGAACCAAATGGCCTCTTTCCGTGCCATAAACCTTTCATGATTCGATGATTCTAATACTGCTCGAAGTGCCTTGCTGTGTGCATTTTGCCTGCTGAGTTTCACTGTGAGCGGGGTGACTGCACTTCAAATTAATTAATTGCCTTAGAAGCGCTTTGAAATGTTCCTGAGAGATGTAGTCAGGCTCTTTTGCAAATCTACAATCGTCTGATGAGCAATCGCCATTTGGAACCTCATATCAAAACTTTTCAGCACAAGCATTCTGTCCCAACCCAAACCATGAACCTGCCATTTAACTCCCCTTTCAGCTGTTTCGTATGGCACATTTCCAATGTGTGTTTGTCACTCAGGTTGTAGGAAGATCCCATAAGCAGCCATAGGGTGAATGATTTTTTTCCCTCTGGTGATCTGAACGAGGTCACATGCTAACCTGGTTTTTTCCACATTGTGCATGGCAGCTTCAGTTTTAGTCTAGCACCTTTATTAAAAGAACAGCAATTCTGTGGTGCAATGTCAGTCTACCTTAAATGCTTAAATCTTCCAGTAAAGGCTTTGAACTCAGAGGGTGGATTGGAACCACATGAACTGGCATTTTATAGTCATGCCTTTTCATGTGCCTTTACCTTTACAGTTCAGAAACTTTGGAAACAAGAAGTAGATGCAAGAGTAGGACATACCATCGAGATACAGGAGTAGGCCATACCATCGAGATACAGGAGTAGGCCATACCATCAAGATGCAGGAGTGGGCCATATCATCGAGGTGCAGGAAGGCCATATCATCGAGCCTGCTCTGTCTTTCAATAGCGTTATAGCTCAGCAGCTACATCAACTCTACATTACTACCTTATCCCAATGTCCCTCGATTCCGTCTTAGTGCCCAAATATCTATCCATCTAACTCCTGAATGTTCTCATTGACAGGCCTCTGGCGTAGAGGATTCCAAACATGGGAACATTGGGAACAGGAAAAGGCCATTCATCCCCCTCAAACCTGCTCCACCATGCAGTTAGATCATGGCTGATCTGTATCTTAAGTCCATTTACCTGTCTCATGGCCCTTGCTCAACAACATTTCATCAATCTCAGTTTTGAAATTTTTGATTGACCTTCAGCCTTGGCAGCTTTCTGGGGGCTGAAAGGTCCAGATTCCTGCTACCCTTTGCGTGAAGCAGTGCTTGCTGACATCTCCCCTGAACAGCCTAGCTCCAACTTTAATGGTAAACCTCCTTGTTCTGGACTTTATTTCTCTCTATCTACTCTACTAACCCCTTCAATGATTTTAAACACCTTGGATCACCTCTTAATCTTCTATACTCAAGGGAATGCATGCCTGGTGACCTCGTAATTTAACCATCTAAATGCTGACTGAGCTGCTACTTCTTGTGGCTGTTCAGTCAGCTGTATACCAACAGAAAGCGCTTTCTTTCTTGGCTGGCTTCGGTCCAGCAGCGTACTTTATTAGACCCTTGCAAAACAACACATGCTGATGCAGTATTTGTCAAACCCCGATGTGATTAATACAGAGAATAACAGATCTCTGGGACTGATCACAGCCTTCACATCATTCTGGGGAGCCGTCATCTCATACATACACAGACACCACAGCATATATTAAAACATCTGCAAGGTGCTTTTATTTTAATCAATTTTCTACTGCATTGATTCCCACAGGGCTGTAGAAAATGGAGCATTGCAAAACAGTAGCTCAGTGGGCACTATTCTCACTTCGGAGTCAGGAGCTTGTGGGTTTTTAGCCTCAATTCAAAGGTATAAGCACTTGATCTAGTTTGACTCGCCCAGTCAAGCAATGAGGGGGTGCTGCACAGTCGAAGGTGCCGTATTTTGGATAAAACATTAAGCCATAGCCCCGTCTGCCCCCTCAGCAGGACATAAAAGGTCCCATGGCACTGTCTTGAGGTAGAATTTTCTACCCCAGAGGGATGTGAGGGCCCCATGGCTAAACTTATTTAAGGCTGAGATAAGAAGATTTTTGATTTCTCAGGAAATCAAGGGATATCGGGAGTGGGCAGAAAAGCGAAGTTGTACCTAAAGATCAGCCATGAATGTATTGAATGGTGGAGCAGGCTCAGTGGGTCATATGGAGTCACTGGGTCAAAATCCTGGAACTCCCTCCCTAACAGCATTGTGGGTGTAGCTACACCACTTGGACTGCAGCGGTTCAAGGAGGCAGCTCACCACAATCTTCTCAAGGGCAATTATTGATGGACAATAAATGCTGGTCTAGCCAACAATGCCTACATCTTGTGAAAGAATAGTACACATTTACTGGAAGCTACATATGTTAATACACAGGGCCCTGTTCTTTGCAGCCAGAAAGAACATGTACACACATTGTGTCTGTTTCAGCTAAACAAAAAAATGACAGCCATTCACTGGTTCATTCCTCAGGGCAATGCCTTGACCAATCAGAGTCAAGCTGCCTGGTTTAAAATTTCCAAACAATGCTTGGCAGTTAACTGTCAGTCACCATAAACCGGTGCATTCTCCATGGAACATGCTACCAATCAGAGTCTGCTTCCCAACCAATCAACACTCTCTTCTCATACAGTATAAAGTTATTGCTTCCCCTGACATTGGTATTCTTGTGATTGTCCTGATGAGTTCAAGATGAAAAGTTTTGACAAAATGTATTTTTCAGCAATACTCAAGTTCTGCACTACCAACGGCTCTTAATAAATAAAATTAGTTTCAGTGGCAGATGCCCGACAGAGATACTCACGGTAAGTTGGACAATTTGCTGTTTCCTAAAGCCAGGAGCATTATGCCAGTAATGCCCTGTGTATTATTCTACTGAAATTCTGTGATGCAAGAAGTAAAGAGAAAGGGAGGGCTTGCATTTACCTGACCCCATTCGTGGCCTCAGAACGTCCCGAAGCTCTTTAGAACTAGTGAAATACTTTTGAAGTGTAGTCATCGTAGAAATGTAGGAAATTATTTATTGAAACAACAGCTGATTTTCCCCAATTTTCTGTGCTCATAATTCAATAGAGCTTAAAACCTAAAAATTGTAATGAGTTAATGTTGTCTTAGTGCGTCTATCGGCATTATTCGAAATCTAAAATAATCGGTTGACTCCCTGGCACCCATCACAAAGCCAGAAGGCTGGATCACACACAATTGTTCAAGCAAGTAAAGTGACCACAGTCTGGCTGAGAGCTTGGTATCATAGCTTTATTTTTAAGCAACATGTGGTAAAATCACAGGCATTGCAGTGCTCCAAAGGCAAAGCATCTCACATGCTGCAGCAAATCGCTGGCCCCAGCAGGGAAGTATTGCACCATCAGTTACAAGATGCAGCCTCAGCACCACACAACTCTAAGATAGATGTGCAGTGCAGCCCCATAGGCCAGGCCCAGCTTGCCTGTGATGCAGTAAATCACCCCGCCGGCCTACAGGGCGGGTGGGGGGGGCAGGGTGCGCGTGGTGCTTAAAGCTTAACAAGCCAGCCTCCTCTGCAGAAGGAGCCAGCTCCTTGGGAGTAAATGGTTAACACTCCGAAGGGGAGGGAAAAGTCCCTGTTTCAGCAGGGACAGTGTGATCTGCTGGGGAAAAAAAAATGGGTCAGAAAATCCGTGGAACATTAGGGGAGGAGGTGGCATGGTGGTTACATCACTGGACTTTCAAAAGTGAACTTGAAAAGGAAAAAAGTTGGGGAAAGAGCAAAGAAAGGGAGGCTAAGTGGAAAGCTCTTTCAATGACTCGGCACGGCTATGTTGAGCCAAATGGCATCTTTCTGGGATCCATCGTTCAATGATCCTATGAACCTTGGGTAAAAAGCCAAACCCCATAGCACAGGGCGGCACCAAAACTGAAAGGGTTAGGGGCTCAGTAAAGCCAAACTTGGGTCTTAAAAGCCTCAAGGTTGTAGCAGGATGAGAACCTTCAGGGAGGAGTGTATACGGCTCCACAGTTTTAACGTTTCTGGCTGTGAATGAGTTAGAGGTTCTGGCTGGTAACGAGAGGGGCTTTTCACCCCCTCTGCCATGATTTGATTGATACTCCACACAAGAGGCATGCAAGGTTAGTAGGGTCACCTTCTTCATCATCCATTCCTTTTTTTTGTACCAACATATTTTTTTGGGAAACAGCAGGAACATTTTTGCTGAATTCTTTGATTGTGTCAGCATTCCGTAGAGTTACATACAATATACAGCACAGGAATGGGTCAGTCAGCTTAACTAGACTGTATTGGCATTTATGATTCATATGAGTCTTCTCCCATCCTTTCCACCTTGTTTGAACTTTTCACATGTCAGCTGTACTACAGTAGGTAGTATTCTTAATCCTGAGCCCAAAGGTTGTGAGTTCAAGCTCCACTCCAGTCAGTTCATTGCAAAAGTCTAGGTTGGTACTCCAGTGTAATAGTGCTGCACTGACATAGGTGTGTCTGTCAGATGAGACATTAAATTCAGTGCAAGTCATATCTTTCCATCACCTCATGTACTCATCTAGTTGCCTTCTGGAAATATTCTAAAACGTTCGGTTGAACCACTTTTCTGTGGTAGTGAGTTCCACATTCTAACTATTCTCTGAAATGTTCTTTATTCTTCTTTTACAGGATGTGGGCTTTGCTGCCCAGGCCAATGTTTTTATTACCCACCCCTAATTGCCCTTGAGAAGGTGGTGGTGGGGCATTCTTCTTGAACCACTGCAGGGTGTAGGTACACCCACAGTGCTGTTAGGAAGGGAGTTTCAGGATTTTGACCCAGCGACAGTGAAGGAAGGTAATATATTTCCAAGTCAGGATGGTGAGTGGTTTGGAGGGGAACTTCCAGGTGGTGGTGTTCCCATGTATTTGCCGCCCTTATCCCTCTAGGTGGTAGAGGTCACAGATTTGGAACGTACTGTCAAAGGATTAAAGAAGTTCCTCCTTATTTCCCTATTTGAGTTCATGGAATCATAAAATCATTGATACCTTCAGCATAGGAGGCCATTCAGCCCATCATGACTGTGTTAACTCTTTGAAAGAGCAGTCATGCTATTCCTATACACTCAGTTTTCCCATAATCCTGTAAGTTTCTCATGCTTGAGCAATAACCATCTATTAGCAACTATCTTGTACTCACTGGCCCAATGCCTTGGTAATAATCAAAAGGTTTTACAGCCAACAGAGTCACCCTTCAAAGAAAGAGCGTAAAATTAAAAAGATGGAAAGTTGTGTGATGGTAGTCTGAAGTTGCTGCCAAATGTTCCAAGTGAAATCAAGAGGTGGGAAAACTGCAAACTAACAATGTGATGGGTAAGTGCTCTGCCCAAATAATTCAATTGAACAGTGCTTTAATCGCTCAACCCGAACAGCTCTCTCAAGCTGTGTTGCAGTGGCCATATCACCCATCAAAAGTAAACCTCTATTGAGTAATAAATTGTCCCACCCCAGCTTTCCTGTTTACTTACAAAGAGGACCGAAACGAGGAGCAATTACTTGACTCGAAGGGTGTTGAATCTTTGGAATTCTCTACCCCAGAGGGTTGTGGATGCTCCATCGTTGAATACATTTAAGGCTGGGGTAGACACAGTTTCAGTCTCACATGGAATCAAGGGATATGGGGACTGGACAGGGAAATGGAGTTGAAGCCCAAGATCAGCCATGATCATATTGAATGGTGGAGCAGGCTCAATGGGCCATATAGTCTACTCCTGCTTCTATTTCTTTTGTTCTTAAAAACCCACGTCCATTCAGCTGTCAAACACCCCAGTAGATTCTGTATCTATGACCATCTATAGTCCCTGCATATTACATGTCTGCAGAATTTCATTCCAGATTCATTTTGCAATTTCTTAGTTTATATTTAGAATTAGATGATACAGCAACTATTCCTGCAGGATTTGATGGCACAATTGTTCTAAAAATGCCTTTAGATACAAACAGTCGAAGTGCTTGCGCAGGAGGATTGTCTTCTGGTGTTGCGTTCCACGAAGTTTCTCCTGTCCTGCCACCATACCTTGTCACCACATTATTCTGAATGAATGCATAGCATACGCGTGTCATTTTAAGCACACTTAGAATAATTGAACAAATGGGTAGACGAGGGAAGCTAGGGTTGATCTCTTTGCAGCAAAGAGGGTTAAGGGCAGATTTAACAGGCGTTCAAAATGATGAGGAATTTTGACAGAATAAATAAAGAGGAACTTTTTCCTCTGGCATGTGGGCCATTAACTTGAGGGGACACAGTAGTGCAGTGGTAACATTGCTGGGCCAGTAATCAAGAGGCTCAGGTTGATGCTTAGGAGAATGTGTGTTTGAACCCTACCATGGCAGCTAGGGGTATTTAAATTCAATTCATAAATCTAGAATTAAAAGCTGGTCTCAGTGATGGTAACTATAAAACTATCACTGACTGTTGTAAAAACCCATCTGGTTCACTAATAGCCTTTTAGGGAAGGAAATCTGCTGGTCTGGCCTACATGTGATATGACTTCAGACCCACAATAATGAGGTTGACTCTGCAAGTGACCTAACAAGCTATTCAACCCAAGTGTGATGAAGGATGGGCAACAAATGCTGGCCTTGCCAGTGATGCCCACATCCCATTAAAAAATAACCAAAGGACACGGGTAATTTAGAAAGGAACCAGAGGAGGTGATGGGGAAAAGGCTTTTTTTCACACAGTGGGTTCGTAGGATCTGGAATGCATTGCCTGATAGGGCAGTGGAAAGCAGCTGTATTAGTAACTTTTAAAAGGAAAAAGGATATATACCTGAAAAAGAAAGATTTTCAGGACTTTAAGAAACAGCGAGGGAGTGAGACTAATTAGAGAACCCTTTCAAAGAGTGAGCACAGACACAAGGAACTGAATGGCCTCCTTCTGTGCTGTAC
This sequence comes from Carcharodon carcharias, assembly GCF_017639515.1. NCBI lineage: Eukaryota > Metazoa > Chordata > Chondrichthyes > Lamniformes > Lamnidae > Carcharodon > Carcharodon carcharias. The sequence goes on along the minus strand of NC_054477.1, from coordinate 14,838,240 downwards.
GTTTCTGTTTTGAAGTAGCATGGCATCGTTACTGTGATGCTCCAATTTCTAATTTTAAAAGAAACTGAACAATATAATTTTGGCCGCATTTTCCCAAGGCAGCTGTAAACAGCGACTCCACTGGGAGAGTAACTGCAGTGCAGACTTAGTCTGATTATTGAGGCTTACCCATGCACACGGTTGCCTTATATAATGTACTTTACTGGAGCAGTGTAGAATAACATTCTGAAGCTATGGAAAATTATTCCTCAAACCAAAAAAAAGCTCACAGTTACAGTTGAGCATCTATTAATTTATTTTCAGGATACGGGCAAGGGTTGCATTCAATGCCCATCGTCATGCCATGAGCATATTGTAATTGTTGTGGGGGTCAGAGGGCTTCTGCGGAGGATGTCGGGTGCTGGGGTTGGGTTGGTGGAGGGTTGGGGGGTGGGGGGGTGATCAACGGGGTCAGGAACGGGGTGGGATGTCCAATCTCTCGGGCTTGGTCAGGCAGCTGCCTCCAGGGTCCAACAGTTCTCGCCTCAGCTCAGCTGTTGGCTTTCCGGAGGCTCAGGAGTCCCGGACAGCCAGGGTTAAATTTCAAGCGCTGACTAAAAATGAGGCACGGGTCGTCGCTGCTCACTATAGTGTTTATGCTCCAGTGAGCAGCTTGGCTGCCCACTGCCCACCTGAAATCTGCTCCGGCCACGAAGATTCCTGCCACATGTGGGACTGGAAAATCCCGGCCATTGCTTTTGCCCTGTGAGCACCAGCTCACCAGCATGACGGCATCAGAAACTCCAAAACAGACGCCAGCCCGGCAAATGAGGCGTCAGCAGCGATCGCCCTGCGCCACCGGC
>NC_054477.1:14224898-14234898 GCF_017639515.1 Carcharodon carcharias | reverse complement strand
CTCTCATTCTCACACACACTCACCCACTTACTCTCTCTCTCCAACACACACACTCACTCTCTCACTCTCACACACACTCACTCACTCACTCTCTCTCTCCAACACACACACTCACTCTCTCACTCTCACACACACTCACTCTCTCACTCTCACACACACTCACTCACTCACTCTCTCTCTCCAACACACACACTCACTCTCTCACTCTCACACACACTCACACACTCACTCTCTCTCTCCAACACACACACTCACTCTCTCACTCTCACACACACACTCACACTCTCCCTCTCCAACACACACACACTCACTCTCTCACTCTCACACACTCACTCACTCTCTCTCTCTCCAACACACACACTCACTCACTCTCTCTCTCCAACACACACACTCACTCTCTCACTCACAGACACACACTCATTCACTCTCTCTCTCCAACACATACACACTCACTCTCTCACTCTCACACACACTCACTCACTCACTCTCTCTCTCCAACACACACACTCACTCACTCTCTCTCCCCAACACACACACACTCTGTCACTCACACACACACACACACACTATTCACACCACACACACATTCATTCACTCACTTACTCACTCCCACACACACAAACAGATTCATTCACTCACTCATTCGCTCACTCATTCTCAAACATACACACTCACACATGTACACACACATACAGCCTCTCACATTTGCCGTTCAGCCTCTTCCCCAAACCCCCCCCCCCCCACCTCAACCCACCCCCCCCCCTGCCCCCCCCCCCCCCCCACCACTGACCCCAGGCTCACAGTTTCCCATTCTCATGACTTGCAACCGGCCTCTCCTCCCCCAGTCCCATGTCACTCGCTTCCTCCCCCAGTCCCATGTCACTCGCTTCCTCCCCCAGTCCCAAGTCACTCGCTTCCTCCCCAAGGTCCATGTCACTCGCTTCCTCCCCCAAGGTCCATGTCACTCGCTTCCTCCCCCCAGGGGCCCATGTCACTCGCTTCCTCCCCAAGTCCCATGTCACTCGCTTCCTCCCCCAGTCCCATATCGCTCGCTTCATCCCCCAGTCCCATGTCACTCGCTTCCTCCCCCAGTCCCATGTCACTCGCTTCCTCCCCAAGGTCCATGTCACTTGCTTCCTCCCCCAGTCCCATGCCACTCGCTTCCTCCCCTGGGCACTTGGCCCAGGGCTCTGTCTTCCTCCTCCTGGCCCATAGCAGTCTCTCTCTCTCTCTCTCTCTCTCCTGTCCTCTCCACCACAACCACACGTGAAAGAAAACCTTTTCCTCTCTCGCAAACTCACTGCCGCTGACGTTCGCTGCTCCTCCAATCGCAAATTGTCTCTCTCTCCCATTTGCTGCTGATAGGTTGAGCCTGTCAGCAGCAAACATGGGAGAGGAGCGGCCTGTGATTGGAGGAGAGCTCCTTGCAGAACCTTCCACTGTAACTTACCTATCCTACCAGCATTTTGAAAACTGGGGGCCACATAGAGGGTCTTTAGGGGCACATCTGGCCCGTGGTCCGCCTGTTAGACAAACCTGGTCTACACCAAGAATTCCAGAGTGCAGATTCCAGGATTGAAAAAGGGATTATATTTGATTCACTATGTTTCCTCTCAAATTCCTCACCTATCCAGGCCTATAAAATGTAACTTGCAAGTGGTGACGTTCCCCTGCATCTGTTGCTCTCGTCCTTCGAGGTGGTGGCGGTCGTGGGTTTGGAAGGTGTTGTCGAAGGAGCCTTGGCGAGTTGCTGCGGTGCATCTTGTAGATGGTACACACTGCTGCCGCTGTGCGTCGGTGGTGGAGGGAGTGAATGTTTAAATTGGTGGATGGGGTGCCAATCAAGTTTTGTCCCGGAGGGTGTCGAGCTTCTTGAAACATAGAAATGTAGAAAATAGGAGCAGGATTAGGTCAATTGGCCCTTCGAGCCTGTTCCACCATTCAATATGATCATGGCTGATCCTCTATCTCAACACCATACTCCCACTCTTTCCCCATATCCCTCGACACCTTTAGAATCCAGAATCTATCTACTTCCTTATTAAATATATTCAGTGACTTGCTCTCCACAGCCCTCTGTGGTAGGGAATTCCACAGGTTTACCACCCTCTGAGCGAAGACGTTTCTCCTCATCTCAGCCCTCAACGGCTTACCCCCTATCCTGAGACTGAGACCCCTTGTTCTAGACCCGCCCAGCCAGAGGGAACATCAACCCTACATCCAGCCTGTCCCGCCCTATCAGAATTTTAAGGTTCCTTCGGCAACGGTGAGATTTCCCCCCGCTCCTGAACATTGTCGGAGCTGCACTGACCCAGGCAAGTTTAATATTATTCATTGCGTTTAGTCTGGGAGGCACAGAAGCCTGTCAGGGAAAGGTAAAATGGAACTCCACTCCCTCTGAGGAGGGCAGACATAGCATATTCATCACCAGTCCAGTCAGAGATTTGCCATCATGCATTATGCACAGCGAGTCTTCCTCAGTTCTCTGTGTCAGCACTTTGAGTGGTTACTTTGTACCTGTGAAAGAAAGGAGGTCCTGTATCATATATTTCAATCTCTCTCCCTCTACTGCTCGCTGAGGAAAAGAGTCATTTTTGGCACGGTTGTCTGAGATGAGCAATAAATTACTACTTTGATTCTTCCCGTCTAGTTTTCCCAATTGCATTGTGCTTGCTGCTGCTTGTGACTCCTGGTAAAACCTGGATGTATTTTCAATTCTTTCAGACAACCTTCCTGGATGTTGTGTGATTTCCTTCAGTGACAGAGCGGAGCTCGGCAAACGCTGAAGGTCAAGACAAGAAGAGTTGGAGCGATTAAGGCTCAGGAACAGAGAAAGGAATAGAACATAATCCTAATTATGGATCTGTCCAAAATTGGAGGCTATAAATATCAGATGAATAACATGGGGAGGTGTTAACTGGTCAAACTGAATGATTTTTAATCTATTAATCTGAAGTCCAGTTGAACTAACCAAGTCACTCATCATCCTGACTTGAAAATATATTTGTTTCTTTCGATTAAAGGGTATTACAGTAAAGCTTAATTATTGCATTGAATGAAGTAGAATTTGCATTTAGTCCAATAGATCTCTGAATGTTAATGCTCCAAACGATTTCCCCCTACCCTTCTTCATCTCATCCTTTCTGCATCTCCAACATAGAGAATCTAACATAATAGAAACAGAAAATGCTGGAAAAAACTCAGCAGGTCTGACAGCATCTGTGGAGAGAAAGACAGAGTTAATGTTTCGAGTCTGTTTGACCCTTCTTCAGGAGGAGGGTCTGAAGAAGAGGCATACGGACTCGAAATGTTAACTCTGTTCCTCTCGCCACAGATGCTGCCAGACCTGCTGAGCTTTTCCAGCATTTTCTGTTTTCAGTTCAGGTTTCCAGCATCCTCAGTATTTTCTTTTTATCTAAGAGAATCTAACCATCTCACTTTGACGTTCAATGACATTACCATCACTGAATCCCCCACTATCAACATCCTGGGGGTTACCGTTGGTTACCAGAAACCAAGTGGGACCCGCCATATTAATAGTGTCGCTACAAGAGCAGGTCAGTGCAGAACCCGGGATAGGGCGGTGCACAAGATGCATAACACCAGGGCCCATTGTCCTAGGAGGGTCTGGGCTCAAGTCTTACTTTCCTATATAAAAAGGTGTTGCTGTACAACATTAGCTATGTTTCCGCTAATAAATTAACTCCTATTTCCTACCACCAGATTCTGGAATTTAAAAAGGGATCATATTTGATTCAGTATTTTTCCTCTCAAGTTCTTCACCTATTTAGGCCTAGAAAATGTAACTTGTGTTACATTCGCACAGTGACTAGCAAATTCCAAGTAATTCGGAATTATATTTTTTGGAATATCAAGTGTACAACACTGCACAGTGCATTTTACGTGATCCCGAATACCCAGCTTCTGGTAGGTAACAATCACAATCAATGGACTTTAACTCAAACCTGCGACTTTGAAATCCCTCACAGGTGGGGTTGCCAATTCTGGCTGGACATAGTCCAGGAGACGTTGGCGGAAGTGATGTCACAGGAAGCCAGCGGTGTGCCAGGAGCAGATCTGAGAAAGCTTGAAAATACCAACGCATTCTCAGGAGATGATCTCTGTCCAAAGTGTCCCCCGGCCTAAAGAAGTTAACACGAGGGGTGTGCATTATTCTGATGATAAGACCCCCCGACACCCTGCACCTCTTCCTGGTTTTGGGCTGCCCTGGGTAAAGGAGGGTTCCACCTGCAAACTCCCAGCTCCAGCTCCTGCTGCCCCTGGATCAGTAAAGTGTCCCAGGCCAGGGCTGATGGAACCAGTCAGAGCCACAGGGCTACAATGCCGCACTTTCCACTCGGAGGCGAAGCGGCCACGTCCAATCAGTGGCCAGCTTGAGGGTAGAGCATTCGGCAAGCCCTGAGGGCTAGGCCGCAAGCCCCACACAAGCCACACACACTGACACAGTGTCGACTAACTGCGTTAAAGATGGCACAGACCAAACAAACACAGATGAGAGAAAAAAATTCCTTGGCAAGTCCGGTCCGCGCGCCTGCTCCCTTTGCCACTGTTGTCGCGGTTTAAAGTCTCTCGGGAAGGCTCCCTTTGAACAATCCGGGAGATTAATGCCGATGCCAGAAGGCTTCTGAGGGAGGTTGGCAAACCTGCTCACGGGAACGGTTGCAAAAACTAAATAAGAATAGCTCCATTTTTTAAACAAATTGAATAACTGATCCTTGGGTGATTGCCGCTGTTCGTTTATACACGCGGATGGTTTGTGCTTTGAGTGGAGATTGAGAGTGGGGAGCGAAAGTGGGGAGTGAGAGAGGAGAGCGAGAGAGGAGAGGGAGAGTGAGGAGCGAGAGAGGAGAGCGAGAGAGGAGAGCGAGAGAGGAGAGTGAGAGAGGAGAGCAAGAGAGGAGAGCGAGAGAGGAGAGCAAGAGAAGAGAGCAAGAGAGGAGAGCGAGAGAGGAGAGGGAGAGTGAGGAGTGAGAGAGGAGAGCGAGAGAGGAGAGCGAGAGTGAGGAGCGAAAGAGGAGAGCAAGAGAGGAGAGCGAGAGAGGAGAGTGAGAGAGGAGAGCAAGAGAGGAGAGCGAGAGAGGAGAGCAAGAGAGGAGAGCAAGAGAGGAGAGCGAGAGAGGAGAGGGAGAGTGAGGAGTGAGAGAGGAGAGCGAGAGAGGAGAGTGAGAGAGGAGAGCGAGAGGGAGGAGCGAGAGAGGAAAGCGAGAGAGGAGAGCGAGAGTGAGGAGCGAAAGAGGAGAGCAAGAGAGGAGAGCGAGAGAGGAGAGCGAGAGTGGGGAGCGAGAGAGGAGAGCGAACCTGAGCAGGGGAAACACAGGCCATGGTTTAATGGATAAAAGTGCACAACGTTCCCCTTTGGACCTGCCTCATCAAACACTCCCTGCCCCACCTCTGGCAGAGTGTGTGAATTCAGCATTGGACATTTTAGTCACCTCAGGATCTACAACCCCAGAGTGAAAGAAAGATATCCTCAGGCCCAAGAAGAAGGAGACGGTTAGCCAGAAAATTCATAACGTGTATAATTTGTCCAATGTAGCAATCCGCTTTTTAGATTCCATAGTGCGTGGCTCTCTCTGAGTGGAAGGATGGTTCTTGAGTCCAAATTACAAAGGTTAAACCTTACAACCAACAGATGGGCTGCCATTCACAGTCCTCTGAGTCAGAAGATATGAAGTGAAAAGTTCAGCTCTTCAAATGATTTCCAAAAAGACTTTTGGAACAGAACATCGAAATGAATATGATGCAGGGCAAGCCAGGAAACAGGGGAAGCACCAGGGCCTGTGATCCTGTCCTGGCCCTGGGCTGAGGCTGGGAGTTCTGCAGCGAGTAACTCACCTCCTGACTCCCCAAAGCCTGTCCACCATCTATAAGACACAAGTTCAGGAGTGTGATGGAACACTCTCCACTTGCCTGGAGTAGTCCAGCTCCTACAACACTCAAGAAGGTCGACACCATCTGGGACAAAGCAGCCTGCTTGATTGGCACCCCATCCACAACTGTCAAAATTCACTCCCTCCACCACCGGTGCACATTAGCAGCAGTGTGTGTACCATCTACAAGATGCGCTGCAGAAACTCACCAAGGGTCCTTCAACAACACCTTCCAAACCCACGAATTCTACCACCTAGATGGACATGGGCATCAGATACATGGGAACATCACCACCTGCAAGTTCGCCTCTACACACCATCCTGACTTGGAACTGTAACACCATTCTTTCACTATTGCTGGATCAAAGTCCTGGAACTGTTTCTAATCTCATGAAAGAATATTTTTAAAAATTGCCTCTACTCCATTGCTTCTCAAACTAGGGTCTGCAGACGCATTGGTGGTCAGTGGACACATTCCAGGGGGCTCTGTGATACTCATGGGTGGGCAACATGGGTGACCTCCATGGTCGAGAATAAGCCAATGAACAACAGACAGAGAAAAGTTTGGCTACAACAATTCTCCTGTTCTCTCGCTGTCACTCTAGTGCTCTCTCGGGGATTCTGTTCATTCCAGGCTCCTGTTCTCACTGTGCTGTGCTCTGTGTCATGCTTCTATTGTTCCTACTCTTCTCCTGTTCCCTTTCTCTGCTCCCTTCAAGCGCCTGCTCTCCCTATGCCCCTGCGCTCTCTCTATGCCCCTGTCCTCTCTCTGTGCTCCTACTCTCTCTCTGTGCTACTGCCCTCTCTCCCTGTTCCTGTTCTCTCTCCATGCTCCTGCTCTCCCCCCATGTTCCTGCTCTCCCCCCCATGCTCCTGCTCTCCCCCCCCATGCTCCTCCTCCCCCCCGCATGCTCCTGCTCTCCCCCCATGCTCCTGCTCTCCCCATGCTCCTGCTCTTCCCGTGCTCCTGCTCTCTCTCTGTGCTCCTGCTCTCTCTATTCTCCTGCTCTCTCTCTGTGCTCCTGCTCTCTCTCTGTGCTCCTGCTCTCTCTCTCTGTGCTCCTGCTCTCTCTCTCTCTCTGTGCTCCTGCTGTCTCTCCGTGCTCCTGCTCTCCCCCCATGCTCCTGCTCTCCCCATGCTCCTGCTCTTCCCGTGCTCCTGCTCTTCCTGTGCTCCTGCTCTTCCAATGCTCCTGCTCTCTCTCTGTGCTCCTGCTCTCTCTATTCTCCTGCTCTCTCTCTGTGCTCCTGCTCTCTCTCTGTGCTCCTGCTCTCTCTCTCTGTGCTCCTGCTCTCTCTCTCTCTGTGCTCCTGCTGTCTCTCCGTGCTCCTGCTCTCTCTCCGTGCTCCTGCTCTCTCTCTCTGTGCTCCTGCTCTCTCTCTGTGCTCCTGCTCTCTCTCTGTGCTCCTGCTCTCTCTCCATGCTCCTGCTCTCTCTCCATGCTCCTGCTCTCCCCCCGTGCTCTTGGTCTCTCCGGGCTCCTACCAAGTATACAGTGACTGTTTTTCCTTTGTTCATGGGATGTGGGCATCACTGGCTATGCTAGAATTTATTTCCCATCCTTAAACACCCTTGAGAAGGTGGGGATGAGCTGCCTTCTTGAACTGCTACAGGCCATGTGGTGTAGGTACACCCACAGTTCAGGAGGAAGTTCCAGCATTTTGACCCACTGATAGTGAAGGCACAGCGATATATTTCCAAGTCAGGATGGTGTATGAAACTTCACCTCACTGATAATCCTTAAGTAAATACCTGCTTCCTTAAAACCATTATTAAAACACTCATCAAGTGAGTATTACATTGTATTATCATTTGGATGGGGGAGGGGCCTGTATCATTTGAAAATGTGTCCTACAAATAAACAAGTTTGAGAATCATTGTTCTATTCCTTGCTCCCTCATCGACTGATCTATCTTTCGCTTAAAGGCATCTCTGCTATTGTCCTCAACTACCCTTTGTTGTAGTGAGTTCAACATTCTAACCACTCGCTTGGCAAGGAAATTTCTCCAAAATTATTTATTGTATTTATTAAGGACTATCTTATATGTATGGCCTCTAGTTTTGGGCACACCAATAAATATAATTATATTCTCTTACTTTCTAATTGTTGCAATATGTATGGTACATTGAGGGTGGGCTTCATTGTCAGAGGTACTGTGTTACTAAGGTGACATCAAATTGAGGCACTGTCTCTCTCTCTCTCCCTGTTAAGTGAATGTTAAAATTCCCATATTACTATGCAGAGAGGAGCAGGGAATGTACCTGCTTTCTTGATGAACGCTCCTCCCTCAGCCTCCACCACCTAGAGGGACAAGAGCAGCAAGTCCATGGGGATGCCAGTACCTCCCAGTTCTCCCCCAAGTCGCATACCATCCAACCAAACAACACTGTGGGTGTAACAACAATGGCTTGCATTTCTATAGCACCTTAAACATATTGAAACATCCCCAAGACGCTTTACAGGAGCAATTATCAAACAAAATTTGGCACAAGGAGATACTAGAACAGGTGACCAAAGGCTTTGTGAAAGAGGTAGGGAATTTTTTTTTGGAGCAACCGGAGAGGGAGAGAGGTAATTTCAGAACTTGGGGCCTAAGGTAGCATTAGAGAGGCCACAGAAAAGATTCACGAGAATGGGGACTCAGGAACTTCAGTGATGTCCATGGATTGGAGAAGCTGAGACTGTTTCCCTTGGAGAAGAGAAGGCTGAGAGGAGATTTGATAGAGGTATTCAAAATCATGAGGGGTCTGGACAGAATAGATAGGGAGAAAGTGTTCCCACTGGTGGAAGGATTGAGAACCAGAGGGCACAGATTTAAGGTGACTGGCAAATGAATAAATGGCAACATGAGGAATTCCTTTATCATACAGCCGGTGTTTAGGATCTGGACTGCGCCGCCTGGGAGTGTGGTGGAGGCAGATTCAATCGTGGGAATTGGATTATTATCTGAAGAGAAATAATTTGCAGGGCTGCAGGGAAAGAGCTGGGGAGTGGCAGAAGATGAATTACTCTTGCAGAGAGACAGCACAGGCATGAGAGCCATATGGCCTCCTTCTGTGCTATGATCCTACGATTTAACAGAGGGCGGAAGGAAATCGTGGGTTCACAAGAGACTTTTAATTTTAATACAACTGAGCGGCTTGCTAGGCCAGATCAGAGGGCAGTTAGGAGTCACATATAGGACAGAATGTGTAAGGACGGAGGGATTTTTATGACAAACTGATGGCTTCTTTGTCGCTTTCCTGATACTAGCTTTTATGAAATAAAATGTATTCCCAATATTGAAACGTTGCACAGTTGAATTAGATTCGGGTGCAGTGAGCTAGGGCATGTAGAAACTTCCATTTGAATTTGAAGACGGTTTTAGCTTGCTAGTGTTCTGTTAAACCTAAAGTAAAAGCGTCTTCTGCACGGCTCTTTAATGCATTGTCCAAAAATAAGCATCTTAACTGAAAATAGCGCACAAAAACAATTTGTGAAGTACGTTAACCAGTGTAAATGAAGCACTTTGCTGTCAAAACGTGAAATGATTTTTGCTCTTTCAATTATTATTTAACTTGCTACTGTTTGTTTCATTTTATAACTCCTTCAGCGCTCCTTCTCATTAGATTCCTTGTATTTTTAAATGCTCTCTACTCGTTCAATTTTAGAGTTCTCGTCCTCATGTTCAAACCCCTCTATAGCCATCCCCCTCCCTTTCTCTGTAATCTCCTTTAACTCCATAAGCCTCCGAAATCTCTTTGTTCCACCAGCTTTGGACTCTTGTGCACCCTCCTTCGCTCCGCCATTGGTGGCTGTGTCTTCAGCTGCCTAGGCCCCTAAGCTCTGGAATTCCCTCTTTGAACCTCTCCAACTCTTTGCCTCTCTCAGCCTTTAAGGCTCTATTGAAGCCCACCCGTCACTGAACTTTTAGAGATCTGTCCCAATATCCCAACGCATTTGGACATTGTGTTAAAAGAGTCCTCCCTTGGCTCGGTGTTTACTCGTGTCTGATTATAACTTCGATGGAGGGCCGACGTTACGGCAATGCTGCTGGTGCTATCTAAATGCAGGTTGTTGGTCATCGTACATCGATTAACTGCGATTGCTTCGGAACATCAGGCCAGG